>NC_066543.1:6654345-6661845 GCF_024679095.1 Eriocheir sinensis
AGAGAGAGAGAGAGAGAGAAACACACACACACACACACACACACACACACACACACACACACACACACACACATTATTTTTTTCTTCCTCTCACAGTGTACCTTCTCCCTTCACCTCGCGTCCCCATTCTTGACTCAGGGCGTGTGGCAAGGCATCGTTCCCCCCCCTCCTGCCCCCTACCCCTTCCCGCCTGTTCGTCCACCCTGCCCTTCCCTCCCCGCCGTGGAATATCGAAGAGCGTCACAGTAGCAGCGTCAAGATTTCAACATTCTTCAAATTTCTCATCCGTGATTCCGGGTTTAAAAAGAAGGGGATGAGGGAAGAGTCTGGACCTATTGTTAAGGGTGATTGTGGAGTGACTGTGTGTCGGTGTCCCTCCCCCTCTCCCGGCCTCTCCTCCTCACCCCTCCCTGGTTTTCGGACCCTCGGGGGGCGGGACCACTGCCAGGGCGAGCGGCTGCACCTCCGTAGTGGCCCTTCGTGGTGGCGAGGGAGCTTGTTCTGTATCGGTTTTTGTTCGCTGTCCTTGCATATGTTGAGGAATCGCGATGCCAATGCTGGTTTAATAAATGTACATGAATACTTAAAACGTACTCTAGTAATACGCTATGTTCATAAGTACAAGTTGATGAAGGGCCTTGCAGGAGGAGATTGGAGAGAGTGAGATAGCGGGGGAGAGAGTGGCCTCTTGGCTCGGTCCTTTACCACTAACGGAACCCTTGTGGCGCGGTGGCAAGTGAGGCGTTGGGAAGAGAAGGGGCGCAGGGAACAGAGCTATTGTTTTTCTAGTTAGCACTGGGAAAGGCACGCTACACATCCCAGGAAAACAAGATATAAGTTGTAAGAGAAAAGCGATCTTCGATTTACCATATACAAGGTCACTTTTCCCTTGCAGCTTATACCTTGTTCTTCCAGGGATGTGTAGTCTGCCCTTCCAAGTGCAAGCTAGAAAAAAATGGCTTTGTCCCTTACACCCTATCTCCGCCGGGCGCCTCAAGTGTGGTGATGCCGGGGTGCTCCTTCGTTCCCTAGTTCGTTGAGGGTGACTTCGGGGAACCCCACTCTCTCTCTCTATGGCTCCAGGGCGGGGTGGGAGTGTCTGCTCTCATCCTTCCAGCCTCTACACGGGTCGTTGATGCGGCCTCCCGTCACTCGCCCCGCCCACACAGTCGTCTCTCTTTCAACAGCCACGATGAGCCATTTCCTGTACACTGTCTCTCTTCCCGTCCCTTCCCATCATGGCCGCTCCTCGAGACTTCCCTATACGACCACTCCTCCAGTCCCCTCTCACACCCACCCCTTCAACCCCCTTTTCACGGCCACCCCCCACCTCACCTTCACACCCACCCCTCCACCCCCCTTTCACGACCACCCCAATTTCCCTTCACAACCACCTTCCAGCCCTTCACAGCCACCCCTCCAGACCCCCTTCACTCCCACCCCTTCTAGCCCCCCTTTCACACCCACACCTCCACCCCAACTTCCCTTCACAGCCACCTTCCAGCCCTTCTTCACAGACCCTCCTTCACGCCCACCCCTTCCAGCCCCCCTTTCACACCCACCCCTCCACCCCCCTTTTAGGACCACCCCAATATCCCTTCACAGCCACCTTCCAGCCCTTCTTCACAGCCACCCCTTCAGACCCCCTTCACGCCCACCCTTACCAGCACCCCTCCAGACCCATTTTACGACTTCCCCTCCAGCATCCCTCCCCAGTGGCCGCCGTCCGTTTGACCCTAACCGTGACCCCGACTTTTGCCCTAGTATTTTGTCCGTCCCTCACTGCCTACTCGATGAGTCCCGCCACGTTCATCTCGGCAAACTTTCCCTGTACCTGCCGATCGGTGGCCAAGGGAGAGTGAAGATTGGGAAGGCGTGTGCTACGGCTCCCAATGGTCTGTATCACTGTTCCTGTTCCTGTTATTTTTTTTTCTTTTCTGTATTGATATTTTTTTTCTTGTCACCTCACTGCTCTTGCTGCTATGGTTGTTGTTGCTGTTTTTGTTTCGCTCACTTTTTTATGGATTTTTTTTCTATTTTTCCTCTCCTTCTCATTCCATTCATAGGTATCGTAATTTTAAGACATCTGTTATTGTTTTGCTTATCTACTCTCACCTGAACCCCAACTTAATTAACCTTACTTACTCCCATTTTATTATCATTTCATCTATGCCCCCAACTTTACCTCACCCGTTCCCATGTTATCTATTCCCTCCTTATCTATTCTCATCTTACTTCACGGTTTAGCATCTGCCTCTGGACTGCTCTGGAAAGTTCGTGTTTCCGCGTTCGAACTTCTGCTCATCTTCCAACTTCCGATCTTCCAACTTCATTGACGAGGCTTGCCGGGTCGTGCTACACTTCCATGACGGGCCGCACACACTTACCGGCCGAAGTTTATTGTGGCTGATAATTCCGCTTCTCCTCCACGTCTGAGCCGACTTGTTTGCCGAAAGTGATTATTGCCTCGCACCGGGACTTCTGATAGTGTCTGGCTTATATTCTGATCTCTCTTTTTGGCCACTCCTCTGTACTCTATTCAGGAGCAGTAAGTAGAGGGCTTTTTTTTTTCATTATTGTTTTATTTTTGTTTGCGCCCTTGAACTGTCTCCTTTGCTGTAAAAAAAAAAAAAATTCTCTTAGCCATTTTTTTTTCTAATCGACCAAGGTTTATTGTGTCCGCTAACTCAGCTTCTCCTCTTCGCCTGCTCCGACTCGTTTGCTGGAAGTCAGTATTGCTTTTGCGGTGGGATTTCTGATATATACTAACTGATTTATATTCCTTTCTTTGAGCCATGTATTTCTTATTTATACCAAAGTTTGTTGTGGCTGCTCACTCCGTTTCTCTTCCTCCATGCCTGTGCTGACTAGTGTGCTGGAAGTATTCATTGCTTCTGTGGCGGCACCTCCGATATATACTATTTGATTTATATTCCTTTCTTTTATCCATATTTTCTTCTTATCTTCCAAACTTTCCGTATTAGCTCGTTCTTATCCTTAGTATTTTCTGTGTCGAGTAAAAGTTTCAAAAGACACAATTTAAGTTTTCCTCATGTGGCTGCGTTAACAGATTGTATATATATTTTTTCCCTCTATTGCGGAAATTTATGGTAATGAAGTAAAAGCATGAAAAGTTGGGGCATGTGTCTTTCTTAGCATGCAGAATCCCTGTCTTAGCGAGCTCCGCGTTCCCACACTGGCACTTTGAAGGCCTTAGTGTGCTCCTGTCCGCTTGTAAAATCAGACTCCCTTTCCTTTACACATTCAGTCTTTTCTTTTTTACTCCGTTTTCTTTCTGACAATACATCAAAAGTTCCTCTCGTCCTCGTTTCTTCTTTTACACAGGGTTTTTTTCTTTCCTTAATTCTTTTTGTTTTTTCTTTCATTTCCTGTCACACACACACACACACACACACACACACACACACACACACACACACACACACACATGCACTCACTTCTTATCATCCCGCGTCTGGCAATAACATATCTTTTCTTAGCACCACACACAACAAACATCTCCTCCTCCTCCTCCTCCTCCTCCTCCATGACCAACAACAAACAACTTTTTCCTCCTCCTCCTCCTCCTCCTCCTTCATCCCGTACAAGTCAAATCATGCTTGGCTTCATCTTCCTTGCTGCTTCCTAATATTTCCTTCCTTGCCTCCTCATCATTGTCCTCCCTCCGTGTTGTGACCTTTCCTCCCGACCTTGCTTTCTCCTCCCTCCGTGTTGTGACCTTTCCTGGTGACCTTGCCTTCTTCTCCCTCCGTGTTGTGACCTTTCCTCCTGACCTTGCTTTCTCCTCCCTCCGTATTGTGACCTTTCCTCCTGACCTTGCTTTCTCCTCCCTCCGTATTGTGACCTTTCCTCCTGACCTTGCTTTCTCCTCCCTCCGTATTGTGACCTTTCCTCCTGACCTTGCCTTCTCCTATCTCTGTGGCGTACCCTCTCCTTCTCCCTTTGTAAGCTTCAACATTTTAACTTTACGACCTTGCTCCTTTGTTTTCCTCCGTCATCTTTCCTCCCGACCTTATAATTTTTCTTAGTGACTTTTCCTTCCTTGAGTTTTCCTCCTGACCGTTTTCATCCGTAGTTTTGATCCCTGACCTTACCATTTTCCTCTGTGACCTTTCTTTCCTCCCTCCCCCCCGACCTTTCCTTCGTGACGTTAACATTTTCTATCGTGACCTCTCATCTGTGACCTTTTCTTTAACCCCTACCATTCCTCCTTGACCTGCCCCCATGACCTTACCGCTTTCTTTAGTGACCTTTTATTTGTGACCTTTCCTCCCATTGTCCCATTTAACCTCATTCCCAAACTATTTCTCCCCTGAATTTTATGTCGTGTTTTCTTTTTCTTTTTTTTTCTTTTTTTTTTATATACCTCCATGAGCATTGGTGGGTGGTTCAGTTACATTTCACTTCACGGTCATTTTATATATTTTTTTACGGTAAAGGATGAAACTCAAGGCACAAAATAACGAAGAAACACAACAAAATGAAGACTAGATAAAAAAAAAAATTCCTCTGCCGCCAATGCTCCTCCGTTTACCTCGCCAATAACACATTTTTTTCCCTCGTTCGGTTTTATGTCGTGTTGTTTCCTTGCCTGCGTGTGTGCTTGAGTGCATGTGTGGAGTGCGCTTTTTTTTCCTTCCTACTCTTTTTTTTTTTATTCCTTAGTCTTTCCTTCCTTCCTTGGTCTTTCCTTCTATTTATCTTTCTTCCTCCTGCCTCCCACTTTCCTTCCTTCTCTCTCTTCTTGCACTTTCTCTCCTGTTCTTTTCATTCTTACTCTTTCCTTCCTTTCTTGGTCTTTCTTTCTGCTTTTCTCTCTTCCTCCTGTCTCCCACCTTCCTTCCTTCTCTCTCTTCTTCCACTTTCTCTCCTGTTCTTTCCATTCTTACTCCTTCCTTCCTGTCTTGGTCTTTCCTTCTACTTCTCTTGCTTGCTGTTGCCTCACACTTTAATTCCTTCTCTCGCCTTCCTTGCTCTCTTCTTCCACTTTCTCTCCTGTTCTTTCTATTCTTACTCCTTCCTTCCTTCCTTGGTCTTTCCTTCTACCTCTCTTTCTTGCTGCTGCCTCACACTTTAATTTATCCTCTCGCCTGATCTTCCTTCCTTTTCCTTCCCTTTTCTTCCTTTTCCTTCCTTCCTTTCACCATTCTCTAACTGTCTAACATATCCTCTCGCCTGATCTTCCTTCCTTTCCTTCATTTTCCTTCCTTTTCCTTCCTCCCTTTCACAATTCTTCAGCCCCGATTATCACCAACTGGCATTATGGGAACAGATTTATTTCGCGTTTCTTAGTCTTTTATCCTCATCCTTCCTCCCTTTCACCATTCTTCAGCCCCGATTATCACCAGCTGGCATTATGGGAACAGGTTCATTACGCGTCTCTTAGTCTTTTATCCAACGTTCGTATTAAACTCTGTCACGGCCTCGTCTCCCTCTTCTCTAACCATTTTAATGATTTTACTAACAGGTCGTCGTCTTTGAAATTACTAACTTAACCCCCCGCTTATTTTACCACGTCATTACCGGTCTGTGTTTATCTCCCTCGTCATTGTTTATTTTACCGTTTATTTTACATTTATTTTACCATTTATTTTGCCATTTATTTTACCATTTATTTTGCCATTTATTTTACCATTTATTTTACAGTATATTTTACTATTTATTTTGCCATTTATACCATTTATTTTACTGTTTATTTTACCATTTATTTTACCTTTTATTTTACCATTTATTTTGCCATTTATTTTGCCATTTATTTTATCTTTTATTTTACCATTTATTTTACCTTTTATTTTACCATTTATTTTGCCATTTATTTTACCATTTATTTTGCCATTTATTTTACCATTTATTTTACCTTTTATTTTTCCATTTATTTTGCCATTTATTTTGCCATTTATTTTACCATTTATTTTACCTTTTATTTTACCATTTATTTTACCATTTATTTTGCCATTTATTTTACCATTTATTTTGCCATTTATTTTACCATTTATTTTACCATTTATTTTACCATTTATTTTACCATTTATTTTACCTTTTATTTTGCTATTTATTTTACCATTTATTTTACCATTTATTTTACCATTTATTTTACCTTTTATTTTACCATTTATTTTACCATTTATTTTGCCATTTATTTTACCATTTATTTTGCCATTTATTTTACCATTTATTTTACTATATACTTTACCATCTATTTACCATTTAATTATCGTATATTTTTATCATGTCATCATTTTATTATTTATTTTATCATTAATTATATCAAGCAGTTTATCACGTGTTTTATCGTTCATCATTTTGACATAGTTATCCTTTAAATCAACTTTCATCATTTTATATTTTTTCGTTTATTTCCTTACAACTTCTATGTCTTACCATTTTTTTCATTTATTTTATCGTTTATCGTTTTACCATTTATTTTATCATCATTTTATATTTTATTTTTCATTTGTTTTACCATTTTTATTTATTTATTTCATCATTTATAATATTATTTTATCATTTATTGTACCTTGCCACCAGTCTGTGTTCACTTCCCTCATCTTATTAACATTTTGCCTCTTTTTTTTTTTTGGGGGGGGGGGGGCGGGGGGGGCTACTCTCTCTTTTTATCTGTTTTTTCGATTCTGTCTCACCATTTATTTCACCATGTCCATGTTCATCTTCCTCGTCTTGCTACCATTTCCCCGGTCTTCTTGTACCTCTTCTCCCTCTCCTTTTCTCTTTTTT
Source organism: Eriocheir sinensis (assembly GCF_024679095.1). Lineage (NCBI taxonomy): Eukaryota > Metazoa > Arthropoda > Malacostraca > Decapoda > Varunidae > Eriocheir > Eriocheir sinensis. The sequence goes on from NC_066543.1 coordinate 6,661,102, forward strand.
CCTGTTTTTCTGATTCTGTCTCACCAGTTATTTCACCATCTGTCCGTGTTCATCTCCCTCGTCCTGCTCCCATTCAGCCAGTCTTTTTTGTACGTTCTTTCTCTCCTTTTTTTCCATTTTCCTTATTCTGTTTCACCGTTTTTCTCCCTCCGTCAGTCCCCCCCTGCAGCCCCTTCACTCTGCTCTTTGTACCCAAACCACAATGGCTGCTCCCGCGTCTCTCCGCTTGTAAAAAAATCAGTCCACTCCTGGCGGACGCGGATACGCCAGCATTCTGGGTAATGAAAAGGCGAAGAGGCGGGCCAGGCCACCTTGTTCGCCCGCCCTTCATTTCCCGCACAATTCCACGCTCGAATCTGTTCCCGGTGTTTAAAAGCTCTCGCCGCCTCGTAATTGGCGTCGCCCTGCTCACGAGTCACACACAGCGGACAAATTACATTCCCTTCAACCATTTGTCTCGCCGTGTCCCGCCCCGACGCAAAAAACTGGCCCCTCCCACGCCGACACTTGACTGACCCGGGGAAGGCTGGGGCTCCCTTCTCTCCCTCTCTCTTTCTCTCTCTCTCTCTCTCCGCCCACCTTTCCCATTCATCTCCCCTCCTGTTCTTTCCTGTCTCTTCCTTCCCTTCTGCCCTCTCCTGTTTGTAGCCACCGTTTTCCTCATCCTCACCATTTTCCATTCCTGCCTTCATCTTTAATTCTCATCTCTCTTTTTTCCTCTCCTAACCAGCGTCCTTGTCAATC
>NC_066543.1:6666845-6669345 GCF_024679095.1 Eriocheir sinensis
TTCATCTCTCAAAACTCGTGCCAGTGGAAGGATTACTTTATTTTTGACCTCGGTGACCTTGACCTTTGACCTTTGACCTTGAAAATCGAACTTGTCCTGTGTGGGGCCATTAGTAGTCCACCTATGAAGTTTCAACATCCAAGCTGTAATGGTTCAAAGGTTATCGCGTTACAAACAAAAAACAACAAAAATCAACTTACACAATGAAAACAATACCTTCCGCAAAATTATTTTGCGGGCGTTAATAAAACAGACCCAAAGAAACAAAAAAAAATTGAGAGGAATAAAAACAGAAACAAGGGGTTCAAAAAAGAAACAAAGGATTAAAAAGAATCAAAGAAACGAAAAGAGGCATAATGGAATAAAAAAGAGAAACAAAGGAATATCGAAGTCACTGAAACGAATAAAAAGTGAAACAGCGAGGAACGAAAGCGGAACAAAAAAAAAACGAAACAAAGGAATGAGAAAACAGAGGAATAAAAAGAAAGAAAAAAGATTAAAAAAACACAGAGGAACATACACTAAGCACCACTCCAAGCAGGCACGGGGCGTCATTATCACCTTTTTCATTTAATTAATTCCGTGTCGGCGTCGTGTGGCTCGGATCGTCTCATTCCCTCTTATTGTGTTCATTTGCTCCTTTTTTCCATCTCGCAGTCCTGTTATTAGTGCTCCTTAATTATTTTTTCCATTCCTTTAAGTATAATTGAGGCTCCTATTTTTTGTTGTTATTGATTATTAATTATTATCATTCCCATTATTATTATTATTATTATTATTATTATTATTATTAGTAGTAGTAGTAGTAAAAACAGTAGTAGTAGTAATAGTAGTAGTAGTAGTAGTAGCAGTAGTAATAGTAGTAGTAGTAATAGTAGTAATAGTAATAGTAATAGTAATAGTAATAGTAGTTGTAGTATCCGAATCGTATCCGAATCGCTTTGCTATTTCAACTAGGCTATTCACGTTATTTAGAGTTTAATAACGTAGCCTAATATTCACTCACTCTACCTCCAATATCTTTTTTTACGAATATTTAATTGTATTCTCTGAGGTTGAAAGTAATGTTACTATGACGACATGTTTTAAAAGTTAATTAAAACTGAAATTTGTTTATTTTATTTAGCTCTTCCATTCAGTAGTTTTTTCATTTGTTTTCTTATGACTTGATTCACTTTTATTATTCTTGTTGTTATCATTATTATTATTATTATTATTATTATTATTATTATTATTATTATTATTATTATGTGAGTTTGCTGTAAGTGAAAAATGGCCTCTGAAAAGTGCACACCCTCACGTCACGTCCTTTGTCGTCGCCGTCGGTTAGTCTCGTTTACGTTGTGTTCGGTGAAGGACGTCGCTTCGCCGCGTCATAAACTTGGCCTTAACGAGTTTCCAATGAGGACAAGGTAAACAACTTCCTCTAGCAGTAAGAGACAGGTGGTCAGTAAAGGTTAAGGAAGGGCGTAACTCTGTTTTCTCTCCTTCTCCAGACTTCCCACATACTTAAAATTGGAATAAGATCAGAAAAAAAATAAAAACTACTGCCTACTCTTTATGCCAGAATGATGAAAGAAAGAAAAGTAAAACAAAAATAGTAAATAAGTACATAGAAAGCTAATCCCATCTGTTAAGCCATAGAAAACAAGCAACATATAGAGATTAACGTTTCAATCTCACACAAAAGACATCAGTGACGATTTTAATACACGCACAACTAGGCTTAGGGCTAATCCGACGGAGATGCGCACCGAGGCTATGTGTTTCGTATGCTCTCAATTTGCTTACGTACGCGGAAAGAAGGGAACGTCGGGGCGCGGGTGTTGTTCCGGCGTCTATTACCAGTGTGGGTGTGAAAGGAATTGGAAAAATAATGAAAAACAAAGACGCGCCTTGCCTGGCCCTCCCTGATGCCGCTGTGTTCGCCGCCACCGCCACCGCCACTACTTCTGCTCTTTTTTTTTTCTTCTTGTTCTTCATCTTTTCATTCTCTTTTCTCCAAATATTACTGTTGCTGTATACTCTTCCTAGTATTCTTATTCTTTTTTTTCTTTTCTTTGTATCTTATTATTCCTATTCTTATTCTTATTCTCATTCTTCCTATTACTAATATTGTTATTATTATTATAAGTAGCTATTTATTATTAGTACCATCGCTTATAATCGTTGTCATTGGCATCACCGACAGTCCCTCATAAGTGTTTATTAGTAAAACGTCACCACCACTACCACCACCACCGGCACCCCTGTCAACACTACCACCACCAGCACCCCTGTCAACACTACCACCACCGACACCACCACTGGCGCCAACTATCACCACCACCAGTGTACCATTAATACCATCACCTCCACCACCACCACCACCATCCCCTTCAACACCACTTAATCTATTTTGCCACCACATGTCAAACATCAAACCACCACCCCCGCTACAACAACAGCAACAACAACAACAACAACACTGCTTACAACCACCACGGCAAAAACACCGAAA
>NC_066543.1:6674345-6709345 GCF_024679095.1 Eriocheir sinensis
AAAAATGAGAGGGAAGCAAAGTAGACAGGAACGAAATTTAAGTGGGCGAGAAGGGACGGAAAAAAAAAGTTAGAGGAAGGAACTGTAATGAAATGCGAAGGGGGGAGAGGGGGAGGAAAGGGGGATGAGGGGGAGGAGGGAAAGTTGAGTTGGAAAAAATGTAAGAATGCTGAAAAGTGAAGCCGAGCAGATGAAAGGTTTGAGGGGGGGGGGGTGAATACGGACGAAAAAGAAAGAGGAAAAAAATGAAGTTGCGGTACATAGAGGAAAAAAATAAAGGATGAAGGAATGAAGGTGGAAGATGAGAATAGGAAAAATATGGATACTGAAAAATGAAGCGAGGAGATTAGAATGAGTTTGATAATACGGAGGGAAATGAAGTTGCGGTAGATAGAAGGAAAAAAAGAATGAAAGAATAAAGTTGGAAGATGAGAATAGGAAAAATAAGGATGCTGAAAAATGAAGCGAGGAGATTAAAATGAGTTTGATAATACGGAAGGAAAAATGAAGCTGTGGTAGATAAGAGGAAAAATAAAGAATGAAGGAATGAAGTTGGAAGATGAGGATAGGAAAAAGAAGGATGATGAAAAGTGAAGCGAGGAGATTAAAATGAGTTTCATAATACGGAGGGAAAAAATGAAGTTGTAGTAGATAAGAGGAAAAATAAAGGATGAAGGAATGAAGGTGGAAGATGAAGATAGGAAAAATAAGGATGGTGAAAAATGAAGAGAAGATTAAAATGAGTTTCATAATAATACGGAAATCCTTCTCCTCCTCCTCCTCCTCTTCCTCCTCCTCCTCCTCCTCCTCCTCCTCCTCCTCCGCCTTCTCCTTCCTCTTCTTCCTTCTGGTCCTTTTCCTTTCCTGATCCTACTTCTTATTGACCTCCTCCTCCTCCTCCTCCTCTTCATCCTCGTCCTCGTCCTCTTCCTCTTCCTCTTCCCTTCCACCTACTTCTCCTTCCTTCTGCTGGTTTTCCCTTCCTGATCCTACTTCTCATTGACCTCCTCCTCCTCCTCCTCCTCCTCCTCCTCCTCCCCTTTCCCCTCCCTCTCCCCCCCCCGCCGGACACTCGGAGAAGCATCGAGGTACCGTGAAATAGCGGCCCCGCGTGCGAACATCCGGAATGGGGGTCGTTTGCAGGGCCGCGGGGAAAGTTTGTACCGAGTGGCTTTACTGCCCTCCTTGTGAGAAAGAAAGAGAGAGAGAGAGAGAGAGAGAGAGAGAGAGAGAGAGAGAGAGAGAGAGGTATAATTTGTTTTGAAATATTTGACTATAAGTACATTAATAAACAGTTTCAAAAAGGGAGTATCGAGACACCTGTCAAACCTAAATATATTACATGGCCCACTTTGCTATAACAGATCTTTGTACAAAAACTTCAAAATACAAGCAGGTAGATAGATGATTAATATATTGAAAATTAGATAGGTGAATTGAAAGTCTGATTGACACACACACACACACACACACACACACACACACACACACACACACACACACACACACACACACACACACACACACACACACACACACACACACACACACACACACACACGTGGAGTTTGAGGTACAGACATCAAAGACAGTGACAGGGGCATCACGTTAGGGAAATTGAGATGAAGGGAGGAACAGAGGGAGGAGCAGATGAAGGGCGAGGGAGAGGGAGGGAGAGGGAGAATTAAGTTTGACGAGATGCGGCCGGAAGAAACAGACGAGCATCGATATAGTAATAGGATCACGTTCACTCGATATCGGCGGGAAAGAGGATTGAATTCCCTCTCCCTTATACCTCTCTCTCTCTCTCTCTCTCTCTCTCTCTCTCTCTCTCTCTCTCTCTCTCTCTCTCTCTCTCTCTCTCTCTCTCTCTCTCTCTCTCTCTCTCTCTCTCTCTCTCTCTCTCTCTCTCTCTCTCTCTCTCTCTCTCTCTCTCTCTCTCTCTCTCTCTCTCTCTCTCTCTCTCTCTCTCTCTCTCTCTCTCTCTCTCTCTTGTCTCTTCTCTGCCGTGTTATTTTGCCTCCAATCTTCCTTCCTTCCTTCCTACGCGGCGTTTCTTTCCTCCGCGTTTATTTATTTTCACTGCGCTTATTTACTTTTCACTCTCTTGTTCCGCGTCCGTGTTTTTCCCTTAACGCTCAAAGTTACTTGGGTCTGACAGTCTTGTTTGGAGAGAGTGTGTGTGTGAAAACTTGTCTTACTCTTGTTTTCTTTTCCTTCTTATTCTTAGTCGTGTGTTTATTTTCTTTCTTCGTCCTTTTGATTTGCCTACATTTTTTTCTTTCTTATTTTTTTTGTTTTGTCTTTTGTTGCTCTTGTTCTTTATCTTTTCTTATTTCTTCTAATATATCTTCTTTCTGGTCTCCTTCTTTTTCTTCATCTTCTCCTTCTTCTGTTTTTCTTCTATTGCTATTACTTCTACTACTACTACTACTACTACTACTACCAATACTACTACTGCAACTACTACTACTACTATCATTCTTATTCAGTTCATTTATTTATTATTTATTTATTCCTTACACGTATCTATTTGTATATTCATAAATTCATTCATATTCCTAACTATTAACTTTTCTACGTCCATGCTCTGTGCGCCCTCCATCTCCCGTGTGAGATACCAGAGACCCGGTTCTTCCCTGGAAACCCCCTTTTTTATTTGTGTATGGCTTTTATTGCTTGCCTCGGCCGTGCTGCCCCGCGGTGCTCCACTCCAACATGTCGCGATGGCGGTTAGGGCTGACAGGCGGGCGGCACGGGGGTGATATGCGGCCTCTCTCGACGGAGGATGGAAAGAGGCAGTCATCGAGGGAGACTTATATTTTGGGTCTTGTTTTCACCCTTTTCGTTCACCCCCCAAAGTTCATATTGCTGTCGCTACTACTTCTACTGCCACTACTACTACTACTACTACTACTACTACTACTACCACCAACAACATCAACAAGAGTGCAGGCAGCAAAAGGTCACCAATTCATTAAGCACTTTAATCGACGGGAACTGAGAACTGTTGGTATTTTCCTTTCTCCAGTGTGACCCTTCTCCTCTTCCCTTCCCCTTTCCCCCCTCCCCCCCCATTCCCCTCCCCTCATTCGGTGCACCCATTCCTTCCTTCCTCCTCCTCCCGTTCCCCCTTCTCCCCCTCCTCCTTTTCTCATTCAAGGCGATGGCTAAGAAGGAAATAGTTCTCCTCCTCTTGTTCCTCAGAAAAAGGGACGAGTATGTATGGTCGGAGTGGGGTGGTGGGGAACGGGGGGGAGGGGGGGAAGGGGGATATCGTGGATGTTTGCGCCCTCCTCTTTCCCCTCTCTCTTTAATCACTTCCTCTTCCTCACCCTCCTAGTTCTCTTTCCTGCTTTTTTTTTTCTTCCGCCTTCTCCTCCTCCTCCTCTTAATTCTCCTCCTCTTCGTCCTCTTTCTCCTGTTTCTCTTCTTCTTCCTCCTCGTGTGATAATTTTTTTTTTAAAGGTCGTTGCTAAATACATTGAAGTTCAGAGAAAAAAAATAATATCAATACCTTAAGAGAGAGAGAGAGAGAGAGAGAGAGAGAGAGAGAGAGAGAGAGAGAGAGAGAGAGAGAGAGAGAGAGAGAAGGCTATACCCGCAAGGCGAAGTCAATTTAAATTCTGGAGGCGCCTAGAAACTCCCTCTCTTGAAAGTTAAGTCGGAGAAATGAGGAGAAATAGGCGAAGGCGGGGAGTCTGTTCTGGAGGGTTGGTAGTGGCGTGTGTGTGTGTGTGTGTGTGTGTGTGTGTGTGTGTGTGTGGTGCATTTTATTTGTGTCTGTTTTATTTCTGGTACTTTTCTTTTACTTTGTCCGTATCATCTAATTCCCTTTCTTTTTTTCTGTTAAGGGAATTTTCGCATGTATAACTAATTCTACTTTCCATATATGTAAGTAGTTCTAATTCCTTTTTTTTTAATGTTAAGGGAATTTTCGCATGTATAAATAATTCTACTTTTCATATGTATAAGTAGTTCTAATGCTCTTTTTAATATTAAGGGAATTTTCGCATGTATAAATAATTCTACTTTTCATATGTATAAATAGTTGTAATTCACTTTCTCTCTGATTACTGTTGAGGGAATTTTCATATGTGTTGGTATTAGGAAAGACTTTGAGAATGAGAGGTGAGGAAAGTAATTGAATGATGGAGTGAAGAGAGAGAAATCGAAGAGGAAATAAGCAGTGAGAGAAATAATGAGGGAAATGAAAGTGGGAGTAAACGAGATAAAATACTGAATGGAAATAGAAAGGAGAAGAGGAAGAGTAAAGATAGGGAAATGTGGTTAGTAGTAAACAAAAAGAGATATAAAAAAGTGGGAACAGAGGGAGAGAGGGAAGAGTAAAGAGAGGAAGATGGAAGTGACAGTAAACAAGGAGATAGATTAAATAATGAATGGAAACAAAAAGGAGAAGAAGAAGAGTAAAGAGAGAAATATGGACTAGGTATTAAGCAAGGGGAGAAATAAATGAATCAGTGAGAATAGAAGGATGAGAAAGAGTAAGAAGAAGGAGATGAAGTAGCAATAAACAAGTAAACAAGGAGATAATGAAGAGAATGGTTGTGAATGTGAGGGGATGAATGAATGTGAATAAAAGATGGAGGAGGAAAAGTAAAGACAAGTAGATAAGAGAATGATTAAGAATGTAAGGGAAGTAATGAATGGGAAGAGAAGGGGGAGGAGAAAAAGCAAAGACGGAGAGAGAAATAAGAGAATGTATGAGTATAAGCGAATGAAGGAATGGGAATAGAAGGGGGGGAGGGAAACTAAAGACAGGGAGAGAAAGAAGAGAGTGGTTAAGAAAGTGAGGGAAGGAAGGAATGGGAATAAAAGGGGAGGAGAAAAAGCAAAGACAGGAAGATAAATAAGAAAACTGTTGAGAATGTGAAGGTAGGAAGTAATGAGAATAGAAATGGGAGGAGAAAAAGTAAACAGTGAGAGAAAAATAGATGACAGTTGAGGATGTTAAGAAAGGAATGAATGGGAATAGATAGGGAAGGAGAAAGAGCAAAGACGGAGGGAAATAAGAGAATGATTGAGAATGTAAGGGAATGAATAAATGGAAATAGAAGGGAAGGAGTAAAAGTAAAGACAAGAAGAGAGAGATGAGAAAGCTTAAGGAAGGAGAGGGGACTGGAAGGAAAAAGTGAGGGAATTAAATGAATGATGAAATACAGAGAGGGAGATCAAAATGGTAGCACACAAAGAGGGAAATAATGAGAATGACACAAATGGTAGGAAAAAGGAAACAAGGAGAGAATGAATGGATATGGGGAGAAAGAGAAAGAGCGAGGAGAAAGAGATGGAAGTGGCAATAAACAAGTAAACAAGATAAACAAGAAAATGGTTGAGGATTTAAGCGAAGGAATGATTGGGAAGAAAAGGGAGAGAATAAAAAGTTAAGGCAAGGAGATAAATAAAAGAATGGTCGAGAATGTAAGGGAAGGAAGGAATGAGAATTGAAGGGGGAGGAGAACAAGAGAAAAGACAAGGAGATAAATAAGAGAATGGTTAAAGGCAAGATGACTTAAAGAATGGTCGAGAATGTAAGGGAAGGAAGGAATGAGAACAAAAGGGAGAGGAGAACAAGAGTAAAGACAAGGAGAGGAATAAGAGAACGGTTAAAGGAGAATGGTTAAAGGCAAGGAGATGACTTAAAGAATGGTCGAGAATGTAAGGGAAGGAAGGAATAAGAATTGAAGGGGGAGGAGAACAAGAGTAAAGACAAAAAGAGGAGTAAGAGAATGGTTAAGGGTATGAAGGCGAGTGGAAGGAGGAGTACGCCGCGCCCGTCCATCACGTTTAGCATCACTGGAATGTATCTAATAAGGGGCGGCGCCGCGACTAACTTGTGAACTCTGCAACGCCGACCCCAATTTATGCGTCTTCTTCTTCCACTACTTCTGCGTCTGCTACTGAGGCTTAATTTACGGCTACCAATCTACCAATTATCCAGCTGCTACTACCACCACTACCACCACTGTTGCTACTACTACTACTACTACTACTACTACTACTACTACTACTACTACTCCTACAAAAAAAAAAAACTAAAAAGAGAGAGAGAGAGAGAGAGAGAGAGAGAGAGAGAGAGACTAAAGAGGCTTCATTTGCATTCTTTGGGGAGGCGTAGACTCCATTCTTTAATTGAAGTTTTAAATGGGTCAGGGGATTTAATAAGAGTGATTTATATGGAGCACTTAAGCTGAAGAATAGGAAGTTGGGACACGAAGCGATAGGAAAAAAATGGAGAAGAGGGAGAAATTGAGAGCTTAGGGAAAATAAAAAGATGGGTGAAGGAGAAAAGAAGATAAAAAGTAAAACGTGGATAAAGAATAGGATAGTGGATGAGTGGAACAAAATAAGTAGGCCTATGTCTCTGTTGGCCGCTCTTCTAAACTCTTTTTTTTTTATAGGAGCAGTGATTAGCGTGCTTCTCTCTCTCTCTCTCTCTCTCTCTCTCTCTCTCTCAATTACCGTTTTTTTTTTGTGTGTGTGTCCCTGAACTACTTCCTTTACTGTGAGAAAAAAAGTTGATGCAAATACGAGTGAATGTTTGAAAGTGAGGTCGAGATACATTTATGGATGGGGAGGAAGAAAGGGGAATAGCAAGTACGTTGGAGCTGCCATTTGTAGATCGTCTGCCTGGCCTCCTGTAGTCTCCTTAAATTCATGTGTGTCCTTTTGAGAGAGAGAGAGAGAGAGAGAGAGAGAGAGAGAGAAAGCAAAGTGATTCTCCTCCCCTCCATACAATATTACCTCACTCTCCTCCCCCTACCTCACTTTTCTCCCACAAAATAACCTCCTTTTTCCTCCCCACCTCACTTTCCTCCCACAGCATCAACTCCTTCCTCCTCTCCTCACTTCCCTCCTTAAATATTATCTCCCCTTTCCTCCCCAGTTCAAATTCCTCCCACAAAATAACCTCCCCTTACATCCCCACCTCACTTTCCTCCCCGAACATTACCTCCCCTTTTATCCCCATCTCACTCCCCTCCCCAACAATAACCTCCCCTTTCCTCTCCACCTCACTCCCTTCCGCTTACGTTATCTCCCCTTCCCCCTCCTTCATTTCCCTTCCTAATATCACTTTCCCATTCCCGTCTATAACTAACTTCAACTTAAGCCCCCTACAACTATTCCTCTTCTTTTTTTACTCTCTCTCTCTCTCTCTCTCTCTCTCTCTCTCTCTCTCTCTCTCTCTCTCTCCTGATTCCTCCAGTTTACTTCCCTTCTGCAGTCCTTCATTTCTCCCTCTCTCTTCTCTCCTTCTTTTCTCTCCCCTCATCTCCCTCCTTTTCTCCCCCATCACAGTCCTCAGCCTTCCCATTCTTCAACCCCCCTTCACTCCTCCAGTTTACCTCCCTTCTCTAGCCCTTCATTTCTCCCTCCCTCTTCTCTTTTTCCTTTCCCTCACCGTTATTCCTTTCTCTTCTTCCCCATCATCATCCTTAGCTCTACCATCCCTTTCTCTTCTCTCTCTTTTTCCCTCACCCCCTCACTCCTCCATTTTATTTCCCTTCTCCTGTGCCCTTCATTTCTCCCTCTCTTTTCTCCCCTTGCTTGCCCTCACCTCATCTCCCTCCTCTTCTCCCCTATCATCATCCGCACCTTTACCATTCCTCCTTCTTCTCTCTCTTTCTCTCACTCCCTCACTTCTCCATTTTAATTCCCTTAATATCAGTCCTTCATAGTCTCCCTCTCTCTTTTCCCCTTCTTATCCCGCATCCCATTTTCTTTCTCTTCTCCCCCTCCCCTCTCGCCCTCCCCCTCACAGCCTCAATCTTGAAAAAAAGGCGCTGGACATGTATAATAGTTGTTGATGCCTCCGCGAGATGGCGCCAGCGAACGTAAACAATGGTGAGCGCCGCTTTAACGGGGCAACACACACACACACACACACAGACACACACACACACCATACTTTACATTAATTATAGCCTTTTGTATGTATAATTTTTTTGTACGAGCTGATTAAGGCGTTCTTTTATTATTATTATTGTTATGTATTGTTGTTGTTGTTGTTATTGTTGTTGTTGTTGTTATTATTATTATTATTATTATTATTATTATTATTATTATTATTATTATTATTAGTAGTAGTAGTAGTAGTAGTAGTAGTAGTTGTAGTAGTAGTAGTAGTAGTAGTTGTAGTAGTAGTATTGGTATTTTTGCTACTGCTACCACTCTTGTTTACTCTCTCTCTCTCTCTCTCTCTCTCTCTCTCTCTCTCTCTCTCTCTTTTTCTCGTAAGTAATCTCATATGCATATATTCCCACTATAAATGTATGTTTTCGGTCTCCCTTCTTTCCTCCATCTCGCCCTTCCTCCCTCCATTTTTTCCCTCCTCCTCCTCCTCCTCCTCCATCAAAATAAAAAATAAAATAGAAGTTGGTACGCTCTTTTTCCTCCTCCTCCTCCTCCTCCTCCTCCACATCCTTCCCCTCCTCCTCCCCTCCCCCTCCCCCTCCTCTTCCTTTCCTCCCCCTTCCCCCCTTAAAAAGTTGTTGCCTGTCCTGTCTGGCGCCACTGTTTATTTTGAAGGAAAAAAACGATGACGAAAATAGAAAAGGGAGAGAAAGAGAGAGAGAGAGAGAGAGAGTTTTGGAGGGATGGAGGAAATGTGGGGAGAGAAGAAAGGGGGGATGGTGGGAGAGTGGGGAGGAGTGGAGGGGAGGGGAGAGGCATGGAGTAAAATTGGAAAGGAATGGAGAAGAGAAGAGGAGGGAGAGTGGGGAGAAGGATAAAGGAGAGAGGAGGGAAGAGGGAGGAAGGGGGGGATGGAGGAAGAGTGAGGAGGAAGAGAGGAGACAATGGAGAGGAGGAGGAGGCATGGAGGAAAATTGGGAATGAAAGAGGGAAGAGAGGCATGAAGGAGAGAAAGAGGGGATGTGGAGGGATGAGGAAGGTTAAGAGAGAGAGAGAGAGAGAGAGAGAGAGAGAGAGAGAGAGAAGGATACAGGGAAGGGGAGGTAAATTAGATGATTACTTCGGGTCTGGTTTTTCTCTCTTGGATGTAGAGGAAAATAAATAAATAAATAGATAAATAAATAAAAGAATAAATACATGGAAATACCAAATCCTTTCCTGCATAGTTTATTGTTCCGGTCTTGTAGTGTTTTTTTCTTTTACTATTTTATTTTTTTATCCCTAACTTTACTTTTATTTTACGTTTTTTGTGATAGTTTGTATTTGTTCTTCGCTTCTCCGTTTTTTTTTTTTTATCGTATTTTGTCATTTTTATTTATTATTCTCGGTTTCGTATATTATTTTTTTGTGTTGCATTTTTTTCGTTTTTTTTGTGTGTTGTATTTTTTCGGTTTTTGTTTTGTATTTTTTTCGTTTTTTGTGTTGTACTTTTTCTTTTTTGTTGTATTTTTTCATTTTTTGTGTTGTATTTTTTCCGTTTTTTGTGTTGCATTTTTTTCGTTTTTTTTTTGTTGTTGTTGCATTTAGGAAATAGGGAAGGGGATGGAGGAAGAGTGATGAAGAAATGGCAGGGAAAGAAAGGAATGAAGGGCAAGTGAGGAGAAATGGAGGAAAGACGAAGAGGGAGGATAGAGGGAGAGCGGGTAGGGTGACTTTCTATTATACTTCCCCTTCATTATCTAATTATTTTCATCACGTTTATTATCATTTGTTTGTTTGTTTGTTGTGTTGTATTTCTGTACGTGTCTATTTTTTTTAAGGGTGTTTGTTTTATATTTAGGCGACTGTTCTATTTTATTTCCCTTCTATTTATATTATTTTTACCACATTTATTATTATCATTTGTTTGTTTGCTTGTTGTGTTGTATTTCTGTACGTGTCTATTTTTTTTAAGGGTGTTTGTTTTATATTTAGGCGACTGTTCTATTTTATTTCCCTTCTATTTATATTATTTTTATCACATTTATTATTATCATTTGTTTGTTTGTTTGTTGTGTTGTATTTCTGTACGTGTCTAATTTTTTTAAGGGTGTTTGTTTTATATTTAGACGACTGTTCTATTTTATTTCCCTTCTATTTATATTATTTTTATCACATTTATTATTATCATTTGTTTGTTTGTTTGTTGTGTTGTATTTCTGTACGTGTCTATTTTTTTTAAGGGTGTTTGTTTTATATTTAGGCGACTGTTCTATTTTATTTCCCTTCTATTTATATTATTTTTATCACATTTATTATTATCATTTGTTTGCTGTGATTAATGTCGCGCGTAAAACTCATATTAAGGCCACTCCAGTGATTGTGTTTTTTTTTCTTTTCAAACTTCACGGATGGACCCTCATTAAAGTTGTACTCTCTCTCTCTCTCTCTCTCTCTCTCTCTCTCTCTCTCTCTCTCTCTCTCTCTCTCTCTCTCTCATGGGTTATTTTCCCTCTATTTTTTCTTCCTTGCGTTTATTTTAAGCTTTTTCCGTGTCTCTTTTTGTTTGTCTCTGTTTCTCCGTCAGTTTCTCATGTAACTATCTTTAATCGCTCCCCATATCTCTCTCTCTCTCTCTCTCTCTCTCTCTCTCTCTCTCTCTCTCTCTCTCTCTCTCGTACGTTTTTTTCCTCTATTTTTTTGTCCTAGCGTATTTTTCAAGCATTCTCTCAGTCTATCTTTGTCTGTTGTTTGTCTATCCGTCTCTCTCTCTCTCTCTCTCTCTCTCTCTCTCTCTCTCTCTCTCTCTCTCTCTCATAAACAACGTAACCCTCCCCCTTATTCTTTTAACCTGATTAGGGTTGCCCCGTAGCTCTCGGTGGCACGCGTTCCCCCACTCCCACCCCTCTCCCCCGTGCCAGAGAGAGAGAGAGAGAGAGAGAGAGAGAGAGACGGGGGTAGGAAGCAAGATAGATAAAGACAGACGGATAGACAGACAACAGACAAATATAGACTAAGATAATGCTTGAAAAATACGTTAGGACAAAAAAATAGAGGAAAAAAACGTACGAAAGAGAGAGAGAGAGAGAGAGACTGAGTGGAAGAGGAGGCGAAGCAAAATAGAGAGAGAAAGACAGACAAAGAAATACAGACGAAAATAATGCTTAAAATACATATAAAGACATTACTAGGAAGAGAAAATAGAGGAAAAAACGTAACTGAGAGAGAGAGAGAGAGAGAGAGAGAGAGAGAGAGAGAGGGAGGAAGGGGGAGGAGAAGGCCCGTGGGCGGCGGAGAACTGTCTCTCGGCACACAAACAAAACAGACGAGCGGGCGAAAATCAAACACAACCTCTGCTGCCTTTTTTAGCCTCAGGGTGGAGAGAGAGAGAGAGAGAGAGAGAGAGAGAGAGAGAGAGAGAGAGAGAGAGAGAGGAAAAGAGAAAGGAAAAAGAGAAATGGAAAAGAAGAGCAGAGGAGAGCGAAAAAAGAGAAAAGACAGAACGTAGAAATGGGAAAAGAAGAGAAGAAGAGGGAAGGGAGATTGATTAAGAAAAAGAAGAGGAGAGGGAAGAGGTAGTGGAGAGGAGAAGGATGAACAGGAATTAGCTTTGCGAGGAAAGGAATAGGAAAAGAGGAGTGAGAGGAGGCGGGTAAAAGGAGAGAAGGAAAGAGAAAAGATGGGAGAGGAACAAGGAATGGAAAGTGAGAAGATAAACGAGGAGGAAAGGATTGGGAGGTTAATTAAGAAGGAGGAAAAGACAGGGAAAAAGGGGAAAGGAAAGCGATATATACGGAGGAAAATGAAAGGAGGTCAAATGGAAAAAGAAGAAAAAGAGGAAGGGGAAAATAGGGAAAGCGGAAGTAGGGGAATGAGGGAAGAGGAGTGGGCAGTGGGAGGGGAAGGGAGGAGAGGAGGAAAGAGGGAGGGGAGGGGAGGGAAGGGGAGGAAACGAAGGAGTGTTGACAAATAGAAGGGGGAGATGAAAGGTGGGAGAGGACGGACGACTGGGAGATAAAAGAGAGAGAGAGAGAGAGAGAGATTTAGTACTGTAAGGGGGGAGGAGGAAAGTTAGGAGAAAGGGGGGGGGAGAGAAATAGAGATAGGGAGACTGGAGGGAAAAAAATAGATAAGTAACCAGCGAGAGAGAGAGAGAGAGACTTGGTTACCGCCACGACTCGACGCTGTAAAAAAAATAGAAAATGGGAAAAAAGTTGACCGTCACTTCGTATTTTATTATCTATTCAGCTTTTTCGTCTATTTATTTTTTTTCATTTCTGTTCTTTTTATTTTATTTACCTTTCTCACGATGTTATTTTATTCTATTCTGCGATCTTTTATATTTATTTCTTTATCGGATTATAATAATTTATGTTGTTAGTGTTTACTTTCTTTTTATTTATTATTCATTTTTGGTATTATTATTATTAAGTTATTTGTATTATTAACACTACTAGCCTACTATAACAAATTTAGCGGTATCTACTACTATTACCCCTACTACTACTACCACTATTACTACTACCACTATTACTACAACCACTATTACTACAACCACTATTACTACTGCTACTACTACTACTACTACTACTGTTACTCCTACTACCACTACTTCCATTACCACCACTGCCACTACCACTACTACTACTACTACTACTACTACTACTACTACTACAACCACTACTACTACTACTACCACTACTACTACTACTACTACTACTACTACTACTACTACAACCACTGCCAGTACCACCACCACTACTACTACTACTACTACTACTATTTAGATGGTAATAAACAGGAATGTCGCGGTTAATGTTTGTTTATTTTTCTCGTCTTTTTCATTCAGTTTCTCCTTCCTTATCTCTCTCTCCCTCCCTTCCCTCCCCTCTCCTCCCCTCTTGAGCAACACAATAAAATAGGGTTTATTGCCCCAGCCTGTCCATGTCCCCTCCTCTCCCTCCCTTTCCTCTCTCCCCTCTCCACCTCTCCTCCTCTCTTCACCTCTCCTCTTTCCCTCCAATCTCTTCCTTACGCCGCTCTCTTTCCTTCGCTTCCTTTCCAATCAACGCTTTTCAACTCCAAGGAATATCGGAGGAGGAGGAGGAGGAGGAGTAAGAGGAAGAGGGAGAGGAGGAGGAGGAGGGATGAAAGGAAGGAAGGAAAGGGATGGAAGGTATTGCAGATAAAACTCGAAAAAGATGAAAAGAAAGCTGGATAGAGGATGTATAGGTTGAAGAGAGAGAGAGAGTAAAAATATGAGGGCGGCAAGAGGAAGAGAAGGAAGGGAAACAAGAGGAGGAAAGGAGAGACGGAGGGAAGAGAAGGGAATACATGAGGCAAAAGATTATGGGAGAGAGAGAGAGAGAGAGAATGTGGCCAACAAAGGAAGGATGAAAAATAATTAGAGAGCAGTTTCAAGGAAGGAGAAAAGTGACTGGCAAGGAAAATAATAATAATAATAATAATAATAATAATAATAATAATAATAATAATAATAATAATAATAATAATAATAATAATAATAATAATAATAATAATAATAATAATAATAATTAGAAGAAGAAAAAGAAAAAGAAAAAAGAGAAAAGGAAGAAGAAGGCGATAAAAAAGAAGGCGATAGAAAAGAAGACGATAAAGAAGGGAATATAGAAGAAGAAAAAGAACAACAACAACACACACACACACACACACACACACACACACACACACACACACACACACACACACACACACACACACACACACACACACACACACACACAAAGGCAGCCGAGAAAGCCATTACTAGTTTGAGGATAAAGGCAGAAGCAGTCAACCCCTTGCTCATTTTCTTTGACTCCTCGCCTCCCCTCTCCCCCCCTGTGCCTCGCGTGTGGTAATGATGACGTGGAGAACAATAGGAAGAGTGGGGGTGGGGGTGGGAGAAGAGGGGGATAGGGGTGGGAAAGGGGAGGGGAAGAAGAAGAACGGGTGGAGGTGCAGATAGTTAAGACAATGTAGGGTATAGATGGAAGAGGAGAAGAAAGGCTCAGGAGGAGGAAGAGAAGAGAACTGTAATAAAGGAGGGATAGAGGAATAGAGCGTAAGAGGAAGTGGTATAGATACTTAGGAAGATAGAATAGAGGAGGAAGAGGAAGAGGAATTAGAAGAAGACTGGATGTAGATAAAGAAGGGGAAGAAAGATGACAATGAAGTAAGGAAAAGAAAGGGAGGAGAGGCTTTTCAGGTACTTAGAGGATGATAAGGTAAAGAAGAAGGAAGAGAAGGAGTGAGAATGATACTAGGACGCAGATAAAGAAAGGAGGAAGAAGAAACCAAGAGAAGGCGAAATAGAAACATAGAGAAAGGAGAAGAAGGAGGAGGAAGGAGAAGAAGGTTCGAGTGTGGATGAGAGAAGAGAGAAGGATGGTAACAAATAAAGGGGAAGAAAGGGAGAGGAGAGGTTAGAGGTGCTTAGAGGAGGATAGAGTAGAGGGGAAGAAGAGAGAAGAAGTCCTGGGCATGGTAGGAATGGAAGGGGAAAGAGGAAGAGGGATGAGAGGGGAAAGAGGCAGGAAATTAGGACTTTAAACGCCTTCACTTCCCTCCTTCGTCATGAGAGAGAGAGAGAGAGAGAGAGAGAGAGAGAGAGAGAGAGAGAGAGAGAGAGTCGTCGAGGTTAGCTTTAAAGAGAGTACAAGGTCACAGTGTCTTCAGGCCACCTCCACCTTCCAACGCAGGCCGTTATAAGCACCCACGCCAAACCACACTCTCCGTAAAGATTCTTCTACTCAGCATCCGAGATTAAAGAGAGTTTTCGTGTGGTATTACTCCAATTTCCTACCTTCTATATCATCAGACAAGGAATTTTCGTAGTTTTGTTGTTGTTGTTGTTGTTGTTGTTGTTGTTTAGTTTGAAAGCTCATAGATTTGTAGTGTTGGTGTCGGTGCAGCTAGAGAGGGATAAGGGGCGTTGCTTGCTTGAGGCTAATCCAATGGGGTACACGTATGAAGAAAAGGAGGAGGGGCTTATTTGAGGGGTTATTGTGTACAGAAGTTGAGGTCGGTATTCTCAGACGCTACGACCTTTCATGTAAAATATGTCCAAAGGTCGGAAAGTATTAACCGGGTTTTCATAAGTGTTGTATTCACGTTCATGGTACAGAATCTTTATCAGACTACCACCAGCGTCATAAAAACTACCCATGAAAATACACACAACTCCTATGAAAGCCTTGTCAAATGTGTGTACTTGGGAGCCGGAATGTTTAATTAAAAATATAGCCCTAATTAGTGTGTGCTCGCATTTGTATAGGGAAGTACTTGTAGGGGCGGGCGCGGTTCTGGTGTGGTGGCGAAGTGATAAGGTGTTTGGTGTTGGAGAGGTAAATCATAGGCCAGTATTATAAAACACTATCGCTTCTCACATCAACTATTTCTAAAGGTCAAAGAGGGGATCAATCGGGTTCTCATGAGTGTTTTTTTAGGTTCATGGTACAGAAGAAGGGTCCAACTACCGCCAGGGCCATAAAGCTACTCCTGGAAATAACCCAAACTCCTACGAATGCCTTGTCAAATATGTGAACTCGTGCGACGAAATGTTTTGAAATACGACCCATATACTTACCGTGCCTCGTTCACCGTTGTAGGGAGGTGGTGCTGGTGTGGTGATGAGGTGTAAAGGGTGTTGCAGTAGGACCCATATTCTTACGGTGTTTCGTGTGCCTCCATCTGAAATCAACCTCTCTTTTGGCTACTCTTCTCTGCTTTCTTTTGTGGGAGCAGTGGTAGTGAGCTTTTATGTTCTTGTTTACTTTTGCCATTGAGCTGCTTCCTTTACATTCTAGGGTTTTTACATTCTAGGGTTTTTACTTTCTAGGGTTTTTACTTTCTAGGGATTTTACATTCTAGGGTTTTTACATTCTAGGGTTTTTACTTTCTAGGGATTTTACATTCTAGGTTTTTTACATTCTAGGGTTTTTACATTCTAGGGTTTTTACTTTCTAGGGATTTTACTTTCTAGGGTGTTTACTTTCTAGGGTTTTTACATTCTAGGGTTTTTGCTTTCTAGGGTTTTTACTTTCTAGGGATTTTACATTCTAGGGTTTTTACATTCGAGGGTTTTTACATTCGAGGGTTTTTACATTCTAGGGATTTTACATTCTAGGGTTTTTACATTCTAGGGTTTTTACTTTCTAGGGTTTTTACTTTCTAGGGTTTTTACATTCTAGGGTTTTTACATTCTTGGGTTTTTACTTTCTAGGGTTTTTACATTCTAGGGTTTTTACACTCTAGGGTTTTTACATTCTAGGGTTTTTACTTTCTAGGGTTTTTACATTCTAGGGTTTTTACATTTTAGGGTTTTTACATTATAGGGTTTTTACATTCTAGGTTTTTTTAATTCTAGGGTTATTACTTTATATTGTTTTTACATTTTAGGGTTTACCTAGGTGGTTTACAGCTGATGTGGTGGTTCAGTGGTGAGGTGTAGCGTGTTAGAGTGGCATCTCGTCTCCTTACGGTGTCTTCTTCCGTTTCAGGGGCGTGGTGCTGGTGACGGTGCCCCTGGCGAAGGTGGACTTGGACCAGTGTGACGTGGACGATCTTCTTGGGTCACAGCTCTTCGCCGGAACCCACAAGTGTGACGTGTCCACCACCCAGGTAAGGAGGGTGTGCTCTCTCTCTCTCTCTCTCTCTCTCTCTCTCTCTCTCTCTCTCTCTCTCTCTCTCTCTCTCTCTCTCTCAAATATGACTTACTTTCAGCAGTATGTGTGTGTGTGTGTTAAGCATTCACGTGTGTGTTAAGCATTCACGTGTGTGTTTCATGCAGATGTGTGACGGACCTAGAGGTGTGCGACAGGCTTGGGTGTATATTGTATAAGAGAGAGAGAGAGAGAGAGAGAGAGAGAGAGATGTACAGAGAGACAAACAGAAAGGCAAACAAAGTAGCACAAAGAGACTTAGAAAGAAATACATCAAAGGAAATGAGAGGAAAATATACAGAGAGAGAGAGAGAAGGAAGGGGGGTAGGGGGAAGAGAGCGTGCGGGGATCAAGCAGACTCATCGCTCATCACAATCCCCGGCGGAAAACACCTGTCGACACGTGATTAAAAACTTTGATTACACGCAAAGACCTCTCTCTCTCTCTCTCTCTCTCTCTCTCTTCGCTGCCTCCGTCTTCGATCCATCTAGCTATCTCTCTCTTCCGTCAAATTTTTCCTTCCTTCCTTCCTCCTCTCTCTCTCTCTCTCTCTCTCTCTCTCTCTTCGATCCATCTGGCTATCTGTCTCTTCCGTCAAATTTTTCCTTCTTTCCTCCTCCTGCTCATCTCTCTCTCTCTCTCTCTCTCTGCTAAGAACGGTCATATTACATCATTTATACATTAGTTTAAGAAATGTAAGTAAAGTAATTCAAGATATCGTGTAAGGCTTTCGATTGATTTCCCTTCAAGTATACAAGTCTGGAACAGCGCCTGGGAAATGTAGAGCCTGGGTTTGCTTGCTATAGTTTTCCTTTATTGTGTCGGGAGGACAATCCGACACGCAATTTTCCTTGAGTCTACTGTGCCGGGGGGATAATCAGGCACGCAGTTTTCCTTGAGTCTATCATTGTAAGGTAATGGCTGGGTGGAAGTATAAAGAATCTTGAGTGCGTCGAAGGGAGAACGGCCGGCTGCTGAAGGAGGGAAGAAGCAGTCTTAGTTAGTATCAGGCGACCCCCGGGTTTTTGGGCCTCCTCCACGCGTGCTTCCTTATGGACCAAGGCAAGCTTGAACTCCTCGTGGTGGTGCTGCCCTGTTCCCGCGTGGTGCCGCTGCCCTTACCTAAGGCCCCTCGCGCATCAGCCCCGAGGCAAAACAGAAGACTAGTAAGAAATTTTGTCTCGAGTAAATTGAATATGAAGTTTAGTGACCGGAGCATCGAGAGTGGTTTGGGGATGGAAGTTGAGGGCTTGCTAAACACGTCCCGTTGAAGGCCCCTCCTCCTCCTATTCCTCCTTCTTGTCCTTGATCTCGTCTACTCCCTTGTCCTCCTTTTCCTCCTCCTCCTCCTCCTCCTCCTCCTGTAATTAAGAATCGCATTGGTCGTCACTTTCCTTCGTCGTGAGTGAACTAAACGTATCCAGGAGTACGTACAAAAGTGCTTTGATCTTTCCGAAAGTCACTCAAGTTGCTGTCGGACCGATTAAATCACTGGAAGCCTCACAATGAGCCAACGGACTTTTTGTTGCCTGCTCGTCCATGTTTCCTTCTCCTCCTCCTCCTCCATTTCCTTCATTCGCACCATCTCTTCTACCATCTAACTTTACACCCTTTATCCCTTTCTTTCCTCCTCCTCTTCCTCCTCCTCCTCTCACCCTCCTCTTCCTCCTCCTCCTTCTCCCCCTCCTCCTCCTCCTCCTCCTCCTCCCTCTGCACGTAACTAATTTTTCCGCCTCATATTTTTTGATGATATAATTTTTTTTTCTAGAGCCGGAGGATGAGAGAGAGAGAGAGAGAGAGAGAGAGAGAGAGAGAGAGAGGGGGGGGGCGAGAGGGAGTGTCATGGAGGGTAAACATTGGCGGCTCGACCCTGACTTTGTTGATTCTACTCTCTCTCTCTCTCTCTCTCTCTCTCTCTCTCTCTCTCTCTCTCTCTCTCTCTCTCTCCTTATTCTCTTCTTACTCCTTTCTCCCCTTCACTTTCCTCTTACTCTTCTTTACTCCTCTCCTTTCTCCTTACTCTCCCTTGCTCTATCTTTTTTTCTCTCCCTTTACTCCCCCCTCACTAATCCTCTTCCTCTTACTTTTCCCTTACTCTCTTTTTCTCTCACTTTTCCAGTCACGGTTCATTTTTTTTTTTACTTCTCTCTAATATATCTCCTCTCTCTCCTTCTCCTCTTCCTCCTCCTCTTTCTCATTCCTTTCATATTCTATTTCTTCATCTTTCTTTTTCTCCCTCACCGTCTCCTTCAACTCCTCCTCCTACTCCTCCTCCTCCCCTCATCTTCCTCCTGTTCCCCTCCATCACTCTCCTCCTCCTCCTCCTCCTCCTCCTCTCTCAATCGTCATGTCAACTTTTTTTCCCAATATCCTGTAAAATATCCGATTTCTTCCTCTTCCTCCTCCTTCTCCTCCTCCTCCTCCTCTTACACCTTCTATCATGCCCATTCTTCTTCCTAATCTTTGCTACTAATCATAGCCACACTATTTACCTTCACGTTCCCCTTCCTCTCTCCCTGCCTTCATTCTCTTCCCTTATTCTCCCCTCACATTCCTCCCCCATTCCTCTCCCAAAACTTTCAGCCCTTCCCTTCCCCGAAATAGCTGTTAGTTTAGTCCCCTATGTACCCTTCCCCTTTCCCTTCCCCCATGTACCCTTCCCCTATGTGCCCTTCCCCTTTCCTCTTCCCTTTTCTTTCCCCCTCACCCCTTCCCTTTTCTATTATATCCCTCTTTCCCATTCCTCTCCCTTTTCCCCTTCTGTTTCCCTTTTTCGGTCTTACTCTTTTTCATTTTCCTTCCTCTTCCCCATTCCTCTCCTCTCCTCCTCCTCCTCCTTCTCTTTCCCTCTTCCCCTCCCTTTTCCTTATTCCTTCCTCCATCCCATTTTCTTTCTCCTTTCCTTTCCTTTTATTTTATCTCCACATTCTTATCATCTTTCACTTTTCTTTCTCTCTCTCTCTCTCTCTCTCTCTCTCTCTCTCTCTCTCTCTCTCTCTCTCTCTCACACGAACCTCAGAATTAATTTTACGCGTCAATAACACCTACGAGAGAGAGAGAGAGAGAGAGAGAGAGAGAGAGAGAGAGAGAGAGAGAGCGTTCATGTGTGTGTGTGTATGTGTGTTTAGCATTTATTATTTCACACCTTAACAGTTCGGACCGCGGGGTAAAAAAAAAAAAAAAAAAGCACCTCTACGGGCAGGCTTGGACGCTTTTCCGATACCAGATCTTTATTTACACGTTAGAGGCGCCGCAAAAAGTGTGCTGCTGCCCGCGGGGAGAAGAACAGCTGTATCGGAAAAGCGTAAACCTATAATGACGACGATTTAGCGCGGGGCTTTTTTTATATGCCCTAGATTCGTTGTAAACAGAGAGAGAGAGAGAGGGAGTAAGAGAGAGTAATAAAGGTGTACCTAACGTTTGATATAAATAGATGTGTGCTGGGATGTTATGGTGTGTGTGTGTGTGTGTGTGTGTGTGTGAGAGAGAGAGAGAGAGAGAGAGAGAGAGAATATATGAGAGTGAGAGGGGAGGGGTGAGTAGGGGAGTTCTGTTTTTTTTTTGTGGGTAATAAAGGTGTACCTAACGTGTGTTATAAATAGACGTGTGCTGGGATTTTATGGTGTGCGTGTGTGTGTGTGTGTGTGAGAGAGAGAGAGAGAGAGAGAGAGAGTAGGAAAAATCGACAGGTAGACAAGCAGACATGCACAGACAGACAAACACAAACAGAGAGACAGACAGACAGATAAACAAACACACAGACAGGTAAACAAAAAGAGAGAGAGAGAGAGAGAGAGAGAGAGAGAGCGCACCTTATCAGCCGGCATTGCCTCACCTGGCGTCCGCGCGGAAGAGTCGTGTTAGTAAATGTTTGTAAGGCCCGCGTAAGCTTTGAGAGTCGCCCGGGCGTGTGTGGGAGAGGCCTGGTAAACACGGGGTGGAAGTGGGCGTGGGCGTTTGAGGCGTGAGCATGGCAGAGGTGGCGTGGGGTTAATAACTTTCCTTCCTCGCCCAGTGGTCATTAGGAACATGTTATGGACGTGGTGGCTAGGGTATTACTGAGAGGTTTTAAGATTATAAAAGGTTCATTAAGTGTGTTTAGTTACATTTCGTTTATGTCGCTTCTTAAATACGCGAAAAAAGTACTAATGTTTAAGTCTACATAAGTGGATAAATTACATATAGATAGGTTTTGTGGATGTGTGGATGTGGGTGTGCGTGTGAAGAGGGTGTGTGTGTGTTGGGGGGGGGGGGAGTTAGGGTTTGACTGTGGGTGTTGGTGTGTGATGGTTGGTTGCCTGTGTGAGTGTGGATGGGTGGGGGTGTCTCCGGGTGTGGTTTTGGGTGGGTGGAGGGGGGTGCTTTCGTGTGTTTGAAGGGGGTGGAGGTCTGTGTGTGTGTAGTGGGTGAGGGAACACGACACACATCAAGGAAGAGCAGGGCAGGGCGGGCGTACAGCAGTGAGGGGGTGTTGGCAGGAGGACAGAACACGACACTGTACAGAGGTTTGAAATATTTCACGCCCGGGGAGGAAGGAAGGGAAGGGGAGCGACGGGGAGTGAGCAGGGACAGGGCGTTGGTTAGGGAGAGCGAGAAGTACAGCTCCGGCCACACAATTCGAGGAACTGTGGTGTGTAATGGGCCCGTATTCTCAGACGCTCTGGGCTCTCACGACAAGTATTTCCAAAGACCACAAAAGAGAGCTGTCGGGTTGTCATGAGTGTTTTTTTTACGGTCATGGCGCAGAGTCCTTGTCACATCGTATGGAGTATGCATCTCACGTGTGGGGGGGCTCCACTCACACAGCTCTTCTGGACAGAGTGGAGTCTAAAGGAGATCTCTCCTCCCGAAATTGACCTCTCTTTTTGGCCACTCCTCTGTACTCCATTCAGGAGCAGTAAGAAACGGGCTTTTTTTCTTTAATATTGTTTTCTTTTTTTTACGCCCTTGAAGTGTCTCCTTTGCTGTAAAAAACAAAAAAAAAACAACAACACTATGACTAGACTCGTCGAGCAACTCAAGAAAATACTCGGAACCTCTACGAAAGTTTTATTAAATGTGAGTCGGTAAGCCTCGAAATGTTTGAGAATACGCGCTTGTCGTGGGAGATAGAGACAGACTAAGTGTGCTTTAGGAGATGAGATCGAGGTTTGCACACCTAAATAGCGCCGAAAACATTGATCTCACAACAGGTTCATCCGCAAGTGCAAATGCATACAGGTGGTGCATACGGTAATGGATACAGACAGTACAAGAAGATGGCGCCACTATAAACACTTGCCTGCGCCATGACGGGCTGGGGCTCAACACCATCCAGGCCCCTTAAGCAAGCCTACCGGCGCTAAAGGCGTAGACGTTGAAAAAAAGATCAATGGAGACAGACGGTACATGTGCAAAAATAGATACAGGTGGTACATACATGAAGGGATAGACAGGTGCTACACATGTAAACAAGTGGAACATATGCGTAAATGAATCCAGATGAAAAGCTTAAGACAGATGCTACACATATAAACAGGTGGCAGACAGATTAAGACAGATGCTACATATTAAGACAGATTAAGACAGACAGATTAAGGCAGACAGATTAGGCAGACAGATTAAGACAGATTAAGACAGACAGATTAAGGCAGACAGATTAGGCAGACAGATTAAGACAGATGCTACAGCTTAGACAGATGCTACACATATAAACAGGTGGAACAGACAGACAGACAGACAGACAGACAGACAGACAGATTAAGGCAGACAGATTAAGACATGCTACAGCTTAGACAGATGCAACACATGTAAACAGGTGGAACATATACGTAAATGAATCCAGATGAAAAGCTTAAGGATTTGGGATTGAAGCGACAGGTAAAAAAAGTAAGCAGGAATTCATCAAAGTAAGAGGTCATAAGCAAAGTCTGAGTTGGAAAGATGGATGGCTGGATGGCTTCTCTGGATGACCTCTCAACCACTCGCAAAAATACTCACCCGTGCACTAGACTCACACATTTTATTTTATTTTTGTAATCAATATGGGGGCGAAGAAGGAGGGTGATGAAAGGGGCGAGGATAATGAGGATGGCGAAAAGAAGTGAAAGAAAGGGAAGGAGAAGGAGAGCGGGCGAGAAGAGGGAGAGAAGAGGGAGAGAGGGAGGGGAGGGGGAGGGGATTAATAAGAACATAAGAACATAAGAACATAAGAACGTAAGGGGAGATGATACAGTAAGGGGGAAAAGGAAGGACAGCATAGGAGTGAACATGTGACTGGTGTAAGTTCGTTAACTATTCTAATATAGGAAGTATTTATCATGCATCTTACTTGTACACCAAGTGAGCGCCCCCCCCCCCCTCACCACCACCACCACCACCAACAACAACAACAACAACAACGTCCAAACACGGTACTTTCACGAGGAAGTTTTTGCGTCATGAAAGATTTACGACATTCACACATCGCTTTTCTCTCTCTCTCTCTCTCTCTCTCTCTCTCTCTCTCTCTCTCTCTCTCTCTCTCTCTCTCTCTCTCTCTCTCTCTCTCTCTCTTTTATTTATTTAAACATAGGCACATGTATAATATTTGCATACCCAAAGGCGCACTGTCGTGTGCTGCCTATTCAAAGGGCAGAATAAAATCTATATAAAAAAATAACTACATAAACTATAAAATAAATATATATATATATATATATATATATATATATATACTAAAAAAATATATAAAAAAAACATACAATACAGAAGATTTGTGCGCGCACTGCACTATACACTCGTGTCACGGCTCCCCCACGAGTGTCAGTGGGTGGAGTGAGACCCTCGAGTGGTGGGCCGACAGTTTTATTTTTTGGGTGTTCATCTCCCGGATGTTTGGTATACAGGCCGTGAACATGTTCCACATCAGGCAGACTCTTCCCGAAAAGGTGCGCTGGTGCTGGCTGGTACGGGAACACGGCACCTCCACTACGTCACCACGGGATAGCACCGGTGTCGTGTCCCGCGTGGTGACTCTCGGAGGTTGGCGTAAGCCCACCAGATGTGGCACTCCCTGCACTTGTGCCTTATGTAACACCACAAGAGCAGCTACGTCCCTGCGGTGTTCCAAGGAGTCGACGGAGCTGAGAGTTTCCTGCCCGGTTGGGGGGTCTGCCGCATCCACCAGTCGCAGTGCCCGTCTCTGGATGGCGTCGAGTCTCCCGCTGTGCGAGGCAGCACACGACATTCTCTCTCTCTCTCTCTCTCTCTCTCTCTCTCTCTCTCTCTCTCTCTCTCTCTCTCTCTCTCTCTCTCTCTCTCTCTCTCTCTCTCTCTCTCTCTCTCTCTCTCTCTCTCTCTCTCTCTCTCTCTCTCTCTCTCTCTCTCTCTCTCTCTCTCTCTCTCTCTCTCTCTCTCTCTCTCTCTCTCTCTCTCTCTCTCTCTCTCTCTCTCTCTCTCTCTCTCTCTCTCTCTCTCTCTCTCTCTCTCTCTCGCTCGCTCGCTCTCTCTCTCTCTCTCTCTCTCTCTCTCTCTCTCTCTCTCTCTCTCTCTCTCTCTCTCTCTCTCTCTCTCTCTCCCTCTCTTCTCCTCTCCTTCTCTCTCTCCCTCCTTCCCTCCACTTCTTCCTCCCCTCATTCCTTCCTCCCTTCCTCACTCTTTTTCCTCTCTCTCTCTCAACATCTCTCTCCCTCATTTCTTTCCACCACCTTCACCCTGTTCTCCCTTTCCTCTCCCTTCACTCCATTCCTCCCTCCCTACCTCACTCCTTCACTTTCTTTGCTCTCCCTCTTTCTCCCTTTCACTTATTTCCGCCATCCTCAGTCTCCTCTCCTCTCCCTCTCTTCTTCTCTCCTCTCTCTCGCTCTCGCTCTCGCTCTCACTCTCTCTCTCACTCTCTCTCTCTCTCTCTCTCTCTCTCTCTCTCTCTCTCTCTCTCTCTCTCTCTCTCTCTCTCTCTCTCTCTCTCTTCGCCTCTCATTTTTCCTCTACCTTCACGCCCATTACCTCTCTTTCCCCCTAATTTCTTCCTCGTACCCTTATCCTCCTCAACCCCCTATTCCTCCCTCTCACTTCCTCTGCTCTTTTATCCACTCTCACTCGACTCCTCTCACCCCCTCCTTCCCTCCTCCTCCTACTCCATGTCTCCATCCCCGGTCTACCCCCTCTACTCTCTCCCCCTCGCCCCTTCCCATCACCTTGAGGCTCGCACTGCGCGCCAAAGAAATAATGTTTACATCTTGGAAGTCGTCTGACATCTGCACCTGTACACACACACACACACACACACACACACACACACACACACACACACACACACACACACCTGCAACTGGTTAGAGCGCCGCGCTGGCTTCACGGCAACAGCCAAACAGGGCGTTCGAGCCCCGCTCAGGCCGGATTCTTTCCGTTGTCTAGGAGTGGTTACTGTCTCCCCTTGAGCAAGGGGGATGGGGTGTGTGGTGTTTGAGGTCCTGGCAGTACCCAGAGATCGACGCGTTAATGAGTATGCACTTGCCCGTATCGGGAGGGTACCTGCTGGCGAAAGCGAGTCCATCTCGTGATCAGGCTGTGGTGAATTACACACACACACACACACACACACACACACACACACACACATAAACAAACAAACAAATAAACAAACACAAACACTTTTTCTGCTGTAAGTTTACGTGAGAATCCAGTGACGTTGTTTTATGTTGCCAATGTATACAAATCTCTCTCTCTCTCTCTCTCTCTCTCTCTCTCTCTCTCTCTCTCTCTCTCTCTCTCTCTCTCTCTCTCTCTCTCTCTCTCTCTCTCTCTCTCTCTCTCTCTCTCTCTCTCTCTCTCTCTCTCAACATCATTTAGATTGATGACGCAGCGTAAAAAAAGTTGAATTGAGAGCATTAAACGAGCCAATGATTAAATTGGAACTAAGCTGCAGAAAAGCTATGTCCCATGAGAGAGAGAGAGAGATCGGGGACAGGAACAGGATTATTAAGCGAAAGCCACTTAAGAACAGAAGTTAGTCCCAGCAGCGGAGTTCGGTATTATGGTCAGAGGGCCGTGAAGAGAGAGAGAGAGAGAGAGAGAGTTATAGCGGTGATTAAAATCAATAAAGTCGATGCGGAAGGTGCCGACGGTTGGACCAACGAGGAACGCAGGTCAGCGGTGAATAACGTACACACACACACACACACACACACACACACACACACACACACACACACACACACACACAAAGGAAGGAAGGAAAAAAATAATCTGTTCAATTCTATTTTTCTGTTTTTTTTTTTCCTTTTTTTATTTGCTTGTATTCTTTTGTTTCATCAAGAGTCGACGTGTTCGGGACATGATTCGTGCTGCGTTTTCCCCTTCTCTCTCTCTCTCTCTCTCTCTCTCTCTCTCTCTCTCTCTCTCTCTCTCTCTCTCTCTCTCGCTCTCTCTCTCTCTCTCTCTCTCTCTCTCTCTCTCTCTCTCTCTCTCTCTCTCTCTCTCTCTCTCTCTCTCTCTCTCTCTCTCTCTCTCTCTCTCTCTCTCTCTCTCTCTCTCTCTCTCTCTCTCTCTCTCTCTCTGTCCGTCTAATATCTATCTACCATCTATCTATGTATCTATCTATCTATTTTATCTACCTTCCTACCTTTCTACCCACCTACCTACCTACCTACCTACCTACCTACCTATCTATCTATTTATTTTACACCTTTACTATTAACAGCCTGTAGTCCAGCAAAAAACACCCTCACTTATTTTTCCTGTAATAAGAATGTATTGACGCGCCATCTTCAACATACACACCGGTCCAAGGCATCTTCCCTCCCCGAACGCTCCCTCTGTCGGTCCTCAGCGGCTGCAAAGGTTACCCGAGCAGATGGGCGTGCTATCCCGGGCAACCCTTCCTACCCTGCGATACCTTACCGACACCTCACTTGCTGCTGTCCTCCGTGCTCTTGTTCAGTTACAATAGCCTTAGTTACAATAGCCGAATCGTTTCTCCAGTTTATTTATTTATTTTTTAGTTTTCCTTCTTTTGTCTCATCTTCCTACTTTTCTTTTTTGTTTTGTTCTTGTTGTTCTTGTTGTTGTTCTTCTTGTTCTTATTCTTATTCGTTTTCTTCTTTTGTTCTTGTTTATCTTAGTCTTCTTCTTCTCCCTTCTTTTCTTGTCATTGTCCTTGTTGTTGTTGTTGTCGTTGTCTTTTTCCTCTTCTTCTTTTTTTCTCCTCCTCCTCGTCCTCCTCCTCCTCCTCCACCACCACCACTTCCATCTCCTCCTTCTACTCGTGATTATCGTGTCCACTTTACACCTCTCTTTCACTCTCCCTTCATTTTCTTCATCTTCCTCCGCCATCATCTTTCTGTTCCCTGTCTTTCCCGTCATCCTCCTTGTCGCCCTTTTTCTTCTCCTCCCTTTGTCGCTGCCACGTTACTTATCTTGCTTACTCCTTCCCTCCTTCCTTGCTTCCTTCCTTCCTTCCTTCCTTCCTTCTTTCCTTCCTCCTTCTATATTGCTTACCTTTATCTTCCTCCTCCTCCTCCTCCTCCTCCTCTTTTTTCTTTCTCTCTTTGTCCTAGTTTTGTTCCCCTCTTCTAATCCTCCTCCTCCTCCTCTTGTTGTTTTTATTGTTGTTGTTGTTGTTGTTGTTGTTGTTGTTGTTGTTGTTGTTGTTGTTGTTGTTGTTGTTGTTGTTGTTGTTGTTCTTCTTCTTCTTCTTCTTCTTCTTCTTCTTCTTTTCTTCATAGTCGTCGTCGTTATCTTCCATAACATTCCCAGTGATGTTATATACCTGGACTTTCAGGAAGCCTTCGACAAGGTACCGCACGAGCGACTCCTTAAGAAACTGCACTCGGCGGGCATCGGAGCCAATCTGATCGCGTGGATAAGAGATTGGCTCACCGACAGAAAACAACGAGTACTACTCAACGGACAGCCTTCCGATTGGCTTCCAGTCACTAGTGGAGTGCCTCAAGGGTCAGTGCTGGGACCCATCCTCTTTATCATATATATCAATGACCTAGAATCAGGACTGAAATCCACAATATCGAAATTTGCAGATGACACCAAGGTGGGTGGAGATGCCCTCACAAAGACCGACTGCGAAATCATTCAGAAAGACCTCAATCACATTATCGAATGGTCGGAAAAATGGCAAATGTCTTTTAATGTTGACAAATGCAAAGTCATGCACATTGGGTCCCAAAATAGTAACCATACATACATCATGAATGGGAGACCTCTGCAAGCGATGCAGGAGGAAAAGGATCTTGGAGTCACTATCAGCAGTGACCTGAAACACGCGAATCACTGTAAAAAAGCATACAACAAGGCCAACATTATGCTCGGGTTCATAGCGAGGAACTTGAGTTTAAAACACCAGACGTGATGCTATCCTTGTATAATTCCATGGTAAGACCGCACCTCGAGTATGCAGTGCAGTTCTGGTCTCCCAATTACAGAAAGGACATTGCTCTACTGGAAAGGATTCAACGACGCGCCACAAAGATGATTCCAACCTTCAGGGCTCAACCGTACGAGGAACGACTCAAACGACTCAATCTCTTTACATTGGAGAAAAGACGCCTACGAGGGGATATGATTCAAGTCTTCAAGTATCTAAAAAAGTTCAATAACGTCGATTACTCCAAATTCTTTGAACTGCAAACCAACTCAAGAACTAGAAATAACGGTTTACCCATTCAGTCGAGTCGATGTAACACAGACATTGGAAGGAGTTTCTTTTCAAACCGAGTCATCCGCCACTGGAACAATCTTCCCTCAGAAGTAGTGAATGCGAATACCATCAACTCCTTCAAATATAGAATCGACCGTCATTTCGCTGCGTCGGGAGTAAACTGAATAACGAGGGGCTTCCATCTGCTCCTCAATATCGAGGTGCTTTCATCTGCTCACCAAGCCCCAAGTGGCGATCGAGCAGATTAAATCACCCAAGCGGGCGACCTCGTAATGAGCCAATAGGCTTTCTGTTGCCTGCATTTCCATGTTTCCATGTTTCCATGTTTCCTCCTCCTGCTCCTCCTCCTCCACCTCCCCCTCTAATATAAGTTCAATAATCTCTCCACGTGGCTGGAGGACGGACGGATGAAAGGAGCGTGTGAGGGAGGGAGGGAGGAAAGGAAGAGGGAGGGAGGAAAGGAAAAGGGAGGGAGGAAAGGAAGAGGAAATCAGGGAAGCAGGGAGGAAAGGAAGAAGGAATGCTGCGGAGGAAGTGTTAAAGACGAAGAGACAGCCAGATCGAAGGAGGGAGGGAAGGAGAGGGAGGGAAGGAGAGGGAGGGAGGGAGGGAAGGGAAGGAGGAAGGGAAGGAAGGAGGAAGGGAAGGAAAGCGAGACGGTGAAGGAGAAATGATCTGTTTATAAGAGGGTGAGGAGATCTAGCAGTCATTAATTGGAAGAGAGAGAGAGAGAGAGAGAGAGAGAGAGAGAGATATGGCATGTGAAATGTTGTATTGGGAAATGGAACAGAATCATACACACACACACACACACACGCACACACACGTACACAAATAGACAAACAACAGGTGGCAGGGAGTTACTACGTGGGAATTTAAAGTTATTTCTCTCTCTCTCTCTCTCTCTCTCTCTCTCTCTCTCTCTCTCTCTCTCTCTCTCTCTCTCTCTCTCTCTCTATCTATCTATGTATCTATCTATCTATCATTCTATCTATGTCTATCTATCTGTTTATCTATCTATTTATTTATCAAGTACGTTCATGTTGTTTGTCAGTTCATGTACAAACAGCAAATAATTCTAAATAATTCTGAATCTTGTAAAGCATAATTCAGACCCAATAATTACAACACACATATATATAATTATTCGAGAAACGTAAGCACATTATTATCATTATTATTTTATCATCGTCCTTAGCTGAACCTCCTCCTCCTCATCATTCTTATAATCACCACCACCACCGCAATTACCACCACCACCACCAATCACCATCAACACCATGACCATCACCACAAACCACCACCACCAATCACCATCAACACCATGACCATCACCACAAACCACCACCAACAATCACCATCAACACCATGACCATCACCACAAACCACCACCACCAATCACCATCAACACCATGACCATCACCACAAACCACCACCACCAATCACCATCAACACCATGACCATCACCACAAACCACCACCACCAGTCGCCATCAACACCATGACCATCACCACAAACCTTCACCACCAATCACCATCAACACCATGACCATCACCACAAACCTTCACCACCAATCACCATCAACACCATGACCATCACCACAAACCACCACCACCAATCACCATCAACACCATGACCATCACCACAAACCTCACCACCAACACCGTCAACAACAACACCACCAACAACAACAATACCATCACCACCACCTCCACCACCTTCACCTTCGCCATAATCCCTCCACCTCTTCCTTCCCCATCATCGTCCTTCCTCTACATCTTCTTTTTCTTCCATTCCATTCCTCCATTTACTCCTTTCCCTTTACACGTTTCACACCATCATCACCACCATCCTCATCACCACCACAATCACCACCATCACCACCATCATCACCACCATCATCATCACCATCCTCATCACCACCACAATCACCACCATCACCACCATCATCACCACCATCACCTCCATCGTCTTTTCAGTAATAATATTCCTTCTTTTTTCTAATGCCCTAAATTTTCGGCTCGCTTCAGATATTTTACGAAGCGTCTCCTATTTTACAGCGGTGACGTCAGAGAGAGAGAGAGAGAGAGTGTGTGGCCGTGACCTGTGCCACACTGAGAGGTCACGGTGTTATGACCTTTCCTCCTCCTCCTCCTCCTCATTCTGCTCTTCCTCCTTTGCCCCATCCTGTTCCTCCTCATCCTCATAAACATCCTCTTCCTGTTGTATTCATCGTTTTTTTTATTTATTAACTTCTTCTTTTTCTTTCTTTTTTTCTTTTTTTTTCTTCTTCCACTTCTCCATCTCATCTTCCTTTCTTCACTCCTTTCTTCAACTCTACCTTCTTCCTCTTAATATTCCCCTTTGTCTTCCATCTACTCCTCCTCCCCCTCCTCCTCCTCCTCCTCCTTCTTCCCTTCCTCCTCCTTCTCCTCCTCCTCCTTTCTTCCAGGGAGGATCGCTTCAAGAGGAGATGGACGCGAGACTGACGAATAATTGATTACCGAGCAAGGCGTTGATGGAGAGAGAGAGAGAGAGAGACTGACTTTGGAACTGTGGCTTAGTCCCTCAGGTGACATGTCTTCCTAACACCTCCTTTTCTTCCTTCCTCCTTTCTTCCTTCCTTCCACCTTCCTTCCTTCCTCCTTCCTTCCTTCCTGACTTGCTTACTCGCTTACTTAATTCTACTTTTTTTTTCTCACGGTTTCTCTCCTTTCCTCCCTTTTTTCTCCTTCCTCTTATCTTCTTTCCTTTCTTTCTTCTCTTCTTCCTTCCTTCCTTCCTTCCTTCTCCTTCTCTCCCTTAATGTAGTTAGTTGGAAAGACAAGCTGATGTGTCTCCATCTATCTCACGTCTCCCTCTGTTGCCTTCGGTCTGGCTCTCTGTCTGTCTTGTCTGTCTGTTTTTATGTGTGTATGTATGTGTATGTATGTATGTATGTATGTATGTCTCTCTCTCTCTCTCTCTCTCTCTCTCTCTCTCTCTCTCTCTCTCTCTCTCACACTCTCTCTCTCTCTCTCTCTCTCTCTCTCTATCTCATCAGTTCACACACAATTTTCGCCAGATTTTCTCTTCTCTCTCCCTCTCTCTCTCCTTCTCTCTCTCCCTCTCTCTTCTTGTTTTCCTCGCGCCTCCCCTCCCGAACCTTTTATTTCCCTTTTCACCTCCGCTTTCTACCTCCCGCCCTCCCGAACACCCTCCCTCCCTTCTCTTCCTGGCCTCCTCTTCCTCCCTCCCATCCGCCTACTCTACGTATCCTCCCTCCCCTCCCCTCCCTTCCCTCCTGTCCGTCTCTCCGTCCATCCTTTTCTCCTTTAAAAGAGAAATTACTCAGAATTGGATACGTCCATTAAACACTTAATTTTAGGGGCAGAACAGGACTAAGCGACGAGGGGCGAACGGGAGGAGGAGGTGGAGGAGGAGGAGGAGGAGGGAAGGGAAGGGAAGGGAATCGAAGTATTGGAGAATAAGACTGAAGGAGAGAAGTGATGGAAAATAATAATTGACGAAGAGGATGGATGAAGAGGAGGAGATGAATTTAAAGGAAGGGAATGGACGAAGAGGAAGAGAATGAACATATATGAAGAGCATGGATGAAGAGTATGAGGATGAATAAATATGAACGGAATCGATAAAGAGGAAGGGAATGAATGAGAAGGGAAATAATAATGAAAAAAAAAAAGAATGGGTGAAGAGGGAAAAAAATGGCTGAGAGAAGACTGAATAAATATAGAGAAGAAGAGAATGGAGGAAGAGGAGGAAGAAGGAAGAGAAGAGGAGGAAGAAGGACAAGAAGAAGAGGAAGAAGGGGAAGAAGAAAGAGAAGAGGAGGAAGAATGAAGAGAAGAGGAGGAAGAAGGAAGAGAAGAGGAGGAAGAAGGAAGAATGAAGAGAAGAGGAGGAAGAAGGAAGAGAAGAGGAGGAAGAAGGAAGAGAAGAGGAGGAAGAAGGAAGAGAAGAGGAGGAAGAAGGAAGAGAAGAGGAGGAAGAAGGAAGAGAAGAGGAGGAAGAAGGAAGAGAAGAGGAGGAAGAATGAAGAGAAGAGGACGAAGAAGGAAGAGAAGAGGAGGAAGAAGGAAGAGAAGACGAGGAAGAAGGAAGAGAAGAGGACGAAGAAGGAAGAGAAGAGGAGGAAGAAGGAAGAGAATAGGAAGAAGGAAGAAAAGAGGACGAAGAAGGAAGAGAAGAGGAGGAAGAAGGAAGAGAAGAGGAGGAAGAAGGAAGAGAAGAGGAGGAAGAAGGAAGAGAAGAGGAGGAAGAAGGAAGAGAAGAGGAGGAAGAAGGAAGAGAAGAGGAGGAAGAAGGGAGAAAAGAGGAGGAAGAAGGGAGAAAAAATGAGGAAGAAGAAAGAAAAGAGGACGAAGAGGAAAAGAATGGAGGAAGAAGAAGAAGAAGAAGGAAGAGAAGAGAACGCAGTAAGTTAATAAAGGAAAGGAGAAAGTTTTAAGAAAGAAATATAAAAGAGGATTATAGAATTTCGGGGAAGAAGAGGTGAAGGAGAAAGAGGAATGAAAATGAAAGAGAGAGAGAGAGAGAGAGAGAGATGAAAGGAAAGAAGGAAAGGAAATAAAGAGGAAACCCGTGATAAAAGGAAAAAAGAGAAAAAAGAAGACCCAGCACTGAGAGGAGGGGAAAAGGGAAAGGAGGGAAGTGAAACGGAACAAACATCACTGGAAGGAAAGGAAGGAGGGAGGGAAGGCAAGGAAGGAGGAATGAGAGAGTGAGGAAGAAGGGAGGACAAGGAAAGAGACGAGAAGGGGAGGCCAGGGAATAATAAAGTTGGGAATGAGAGAAGAAGGAAGATAATGGATGAGCCAGGAGGGAAGGGAAGGGAAGGGAAGGAGGTATGATAGCAGCAGAAGAAGAGGAGGAGGAGGAGGAGGGAAAGATGGAAAAGGGAAAGGAGGAAAAATGGGGAAAGATACAAAAATAGGGAAAGATGGATAGGAAATATAGGAAAAATAGGGAATAGGATAGGATAGGAAAAGGATAGGAAATATAGGATAGCAATAGGATAGGAAATATAGGATAGCAATAGGATAGGAAATATAGGATAGCAATAGGATAGGAATATAGGAAAAATAGGGAATAGGATAGGATAGGAAATATAGGATAGCAATAGGATAGAAAATATAGGAAAAAAGGGTAAAGATGGAAAAATAGGCAAAGATGGGTAGGGGAGAGGAGGAAAAATAGAAGAGGTTCTCGCAAAGGAGGGTATGAGATATGAAAGCAGAAGAGGAGGAATAGGAAAAAATAGTTTGGGGAAAGGAGAAAAAATTTAAAAAAAAATTATTCTCGCAAGGAAAAACAGACACACTATTTGCCTGTGCTCTTGAATGCATCCTCGGCTGTTAAAAAAAATAATAAATAAAAGAATACAAGTGTGAACAGCCTGCAACAAATTGAATGGTTCTGCAAGGTCTAGATCACTCGTTCACCCCCGCCTAACAAAAGATACGACAAGGGCTTCACTGTGAAAATAAGGCCATGACAAGGGTACCACTGTGAAAATAAGGCCACGACGAGGGTACCACTGTGAAAATAAGGCCACGACGAGGGTAAAATATGGCCACGACAAAATATGGCCACGAGGGTACCACTGTGAAAATATGGCCACGACGAGGGTACCACTGTGAAAATATGGCCACGACGAGGGTACCACTGTGAAAATATGGCCACGACGAGGGTACCACTGTGAAAATAAGGCCACGACGAGGGTACCACTGTGAAAATAAGGCCACGACGAGGGTACCACTGTGAAAATAAGGCCACGACGAGGGTACCACTGTGAAAATAAGGCCACGACGAGGGTACCACTGTGAAAATAAGGCCATGACAAGGGTACCACTGTGAAAATAAGGCCACGACGAGGGTACCACTGTGAAAATAAGGCCACGACAAGGGTACCACTGTGAAAATAAGGCCACGACGAGGGTACCACTGTGAAAATAAGGCCACGACGAGGGTACCACTGTGAAAATAAGGCCACGACGAGGGTACCACTGTGAAAATAAGGCCACGACAAGGGTACCACTGTGAAAATAAGGCCACGACAAGGGTACCACTGTGAAAATATGGCCACGACGAGGGTACCACTGTGAAAATAAGGCCACGACAAGGGTACCACTGTGAAAATATGGCCACGACGAGGGTACCACTGTGAAAATATGGCCACGACGAGGGTACCACTGTGAAAATATGGCCACGACGAGGATACCACTGTGAAAATAAGGCCACGACGAGGGTACCACTGTGAAAATATGGCCACGACAAGGGTACCACTGTGAAAATAAGGCCACGACGAGGGTACCACTGTGAAAATATGGCCACGACAAGGGTACCACTGTGAAAATAAGGCCACGACAAGGGTACCACTGTGAAAATAAGGCCACGACAAGGGTACCACTGTGAAAATATGGCCACGACAAGGGTACCACTGTGAAAATATGGCCACGACGAGGGTACCACTGTGAAAATAAAGGCCACAAAAAGGGCATTACCTTGAATATCATCCGACATGTCCGCGGCTAGACGAGCATGTTGTCAAATAACTCTGAAATTTAACTGATAGATACAAGAATAAAGGATTTGACGCATGATTTGCCATAAGAGAAAATACCTACATACCTTCACACCTACGTAGATAGATACAAAACTACATACAGTCATAATTCGGCCGTGTTGAAAGAGATAGATAAAGAATACCTTGATCATGAAAGAAATTGAAATGCTGCAAAAGATTGTTATGTTATTATACACGCAGTTTTTATAGGTTTGAAATTGATATAGTAGATTAAAGCATATGATCCATTGTTTACATGTGT
>NC_066543.1:6714345-6721845 GCF_024679095.1 Eriocheir sinensis
TTTAGGTTAGGTTTAGGTTAGGTTAGGTTAGGGAAAGGAGGTGTATAAGGCTAGTTAGGTTAGGCGTTAGGTTGTGTTGTAAGAAGAAGGAAAGGTTAGGTTAGGTTAGGGTTAGGTTAGGTTGTACAGGTTAGGTTAGGTTGTGTGTTAGGTTAGGTGTAGAAGGAAAAGGTTAGGTTGTAGGTTAGGTTAGGTTAGGTTAGGAAGGAAAGGAGGTTGGTTAGGTTAGGTTAGGTTAGGTTAGGTTAGGTTAGGAAGGAAAGGAGGTGTGTTAGGTTAGGTTAGGTTAGGTTAGGTTAGGTTAGGAAGGAAAGGAGGTGGGTTAGGTTAGGTTAGGTTAGGTTAGAATGGTGTTGAAGTTAGGTTAGGCAGGGAAAGGAGGTGGGTTAGTTAGGTTATAGGTTAGGTTAGGTTGGAAGGAAAGGTTAGGAAGGAAGGTTAGGTTGTGGTTAGGTTAGGTTAGGTCAGGTTAGGTTAGGTTAGGTTAGGTTGAAGCAAGGAAAGGAGGTGTTAGGTTAGGCTAGGTTAGAAGCTAGGATTAGGAGGTGTTAGTTGTTGGGCTAGGTTGTGGGGTTGTAAGCAGGTTAGGTTAGGTTAAGGAAAGGAGGTGGGTTAGGTTAGGTTAGGTTAGGTTGTGTGGTTAGGTTAGGTTAGGTTAGGTTAGGTTAGGAAGGAGGTGTAGGTTAGGTTAGGCTAGGTTAGGTTAGGAAGGAAAGGAGTGTGGTTAGGTTAGGTTAGGTTAGGTTGTAATGGAAAGAGGTGTGTTAGTTAGGTTAGAGTTAGGTTAGGTTAGGTTAGGTTAGGAAGGATAGGAGGTGTTTTAGTTTAGGTTAAATAAATGTTAGGTTAGGCAGGGGTTAGTGTTGTGGAAAGGGTTAGGTTAGGTTAGGTTAGGTTAGGTTAGGCAAAGAAGTTAGGTTAGGTTAGGTTAGGTTAGAAGGAAAGGAGGTGTGTTAGGTTAAGAAGAAGTTGTAAGGAAAGGAGGTGGTAAGTTAGGTTAGGTTAGGTTAGAATTAGGTTAGGTTAGGAAGGAAAAAGAAGCTAGGTTAGGTTAGGTTAGGTTAGGTTAGGTTAGGAAGGTAAGGAGTTGTGTTAGGTTAGGTTAGGTTGAGGAAAGGTTAGGTTAGGTTAGGAAGGAAAGGAGGTGGGTTAGGTTAGGTTAGGTTAGGTTAGGTTAGGTTAGGTTAGGTTAGGTTAGGAAGGAAAGGAGGTGGGTTAGGTTAGGTTAGGTTAGGTTAGGTTAGGTTAGGTTAGGTTAGGTTAGGAAGGAAAGGAGGTGTGTTAGGTTAGGAGTTGTGTTAGGTTAGTTAGGTTAGGGAAGGAAAGGAGGTGTAAGTTAGGTTAGGTTAGGTTAGGTTAGGTTGTAGGAAAGGAGGTGTGTTAGTTAGAAGAAGTTAGGTTAGGTTAGGTTAGAAGGAAAGGAGGTGTGTTAGGTTAGGTTAGGTTAGGTTAGGTTAGGTTAGGAAAGGAGGTGTGTTAGGTTAGGTTAGGTTAGGTTAGGGTTAGGTTAGGTTAGGTTAGGTTAGGTTAGGTTAGGAAGGAAAGGAGGTGTGATAGGTTAGGTTAGGTTAGGTTAGGTTAGGAACGGAAGGAGATGAGGTAGGTTAGGTTAGGTTAGGTTAGGTTAGGTTAGGTTAGGTTAGGTTAGGTTAGGAAGGAAAGGAGGTGTGTTAGGTTAGGTTAGGTTAGGTTGTAAGCAGGTTAGGTTAGGTTAGAAGAAGGAAAGGAGGTGTTAGGTTAGGTTAGGTTGTAAAGGTGTTTTGTTAGGTTAGGTTAGGAAGGAAAGGAGGTGTGTTAGGTTAGGTTAGGTTAGGTTAGGTTAGGTTAGGAAGGAAAGGAGGTGTGTTAGGTTAGGTTAGGTTAGGAAGGAAAGGAGGTGTGTTAGGTTAGGTTAGGTTAGGTTAGGTTAGGTTAGGAAGGAAAGGAGGTGTGTTAGGTTAGGTTAGGTTAGGTTAGGTTAGGAAGGAAAGGAGGTGTGTTAGGTTAGGTTAGGTTAGGTTAGGTTAGGTTAGGAAGGAAAGGAGGTGTGTTAGGTTAGGTTAGGTTAGGTTAGGTTAGGTTAGGAAGGAAAGGAGGTGTGTTAGGTTAGGTTAGGTTAGGTTAGGTTAGGTTAGGAAGGAAAGGAGGTGTGTTAGGTTAGGTTAGGTTAGGTTAGGTTAGGAAGGAAAGGAGGTGGGTTAGGTTAGGTTAGGTTAGGTTAGGAAGGAAAGGAGGTGGGTTAGGTTAGGTTAGGTTAGGTTAGGTTAGGAAGGAAAGGAGGTGGGTTAGGTTAGGTTAGGTTAGGTTAGGTGAGGTTAGGTTAGGTTAGGAATTAAAGGAGGTGGGTTAGGTTAGGTTAGCTTAGGAAGAAAGGGAGGTGGGTTAGGTTAGGTTAGGAAGGAAAGGAGGTGGGAGGGAAAGGAAAAGGAGGGAAGGAGATGCCAGGGAAAGGGAGGAAGGGTAGAAGGAAATAAAAACAGGGAAGGAAAGGAAAAGAGCACGGAGGGAAGTAAGGGAGCAAAGGAAGGAAAGAGATGCGTACGGAAGGAAAGCGTCTTGGAGGGAGGGAAGTAGGGAAGGAGGTGCAGAGGAAAACAAGAGATTGAGGGAGGAGGGAAGGAAAAGAGGAAAGGAGGAAAGAGAGCTAGGAAGGAGAAAAGGGAAGGAGGGAGGAAAGGAAAGGAAGAAAGAAAGGTAGGATGGAAGGAAGTAAATGAAGAATGAAAAACAGGAGGAGGATGAGGAGGGACAAGTGAAAGAGAAAAGGAAGGAAGAAGGTGAGAAGGGAAAGCGAAGAAAAGAAAGAAAGAAAAGGTAAGGGAGAGGGAGAGAAGAAAATAATTGAAAGAAGAAGGGCAGGAGGGAGAGAGAGGAGAGTGACGGCATAAGGAAGAAAGGAAGAAGAGGAAGAAGAAGTAGATGGAAACAAGAAATGGAAGAAAGAAGGAAAGGAAAGGAGAGAGGGAGGGAAGAAAGCAATCGAGAGAAGAAGGGTGGGAGGGAGAGAGAGAGGCAGTTGAAGAAAAAAGGAAGGAAAGAAGAAGTAGATGGAAACAAGAAGTGGAAGAAAGATGGAGAGGAGAGGAGAGAGGGAGGTAGGAAAGTAATCAAAAGAAGAAGAGGGAGAGAGAGGCAAGTGAAGGAAGAAGGAAGGAAGGAAGAAGACGTAGATGGAAGCAAGGAAGGGAGGAAAGAAGAGAAAAATGGAGGTTAGGAAAGACGAATGGAGGAGGGAGAAGGGAGGGAGGGAGAGGAGGGAAAAAGGGGGGGAGGGGGAGAGGGAGGGATGCACCACAATCGATACAGGTAATATTTCAGGTCCAGGTCCATAGAGAGTCTTTAGTCTGTGAATTTTCAGGTTTTCTATTGTTTGTGTTTCTCTCTCTCTCTCCATATTTTATACTGAAGGTTAAAAATACGAAGCC
Source organism: Eriocheir sinensis (assembly GCF_024679095.1). Lineage (NCBI taxonomy): Eukaryota > Metazoa > Arthropoda > Malacostraca > Decapoda > Varunidae > Eriocheir > Eriocheir sinensis. Next base: position 6,717,750 of record NC_066543.1, read on the forward strand.
TGTTAAGAGTTTTTTGTTACATATGGAGAGAGAGAGAGAGAGAGAGAGAGAGAGAGAGAGAGAGAGAGAGAGAGAGAGAGAGAGAGAGAGAGAGAGAGGTGATGGGCGTTTGGGAGACAGGTTAGGACAGATGCGTGATGGAGGAGGACAGGTGTGACGGAGAAGGAGGCGGAGGAGGAGGAGGAGGAGGAGGAGGCAAAACTAAAGTATATTATGAAGTTGTTTGGCAATGTGAGCGAAGGTAGTGCCAGTCCTCCTCCTCCTCCTCCTCCTCCTCCTCCTCTTCCTCCTCTTATGACTGAATGTGACCTAAAATGCATTCAGTCGACGGACCTCTGTAACTTAAAGCTTTGGAGCCCGGACTCGAATTTCTGTCCTGTACACGGATGCCCAAACTTTTATCCCCTTTCTCTCTCTCTTTTTTCTTCAGGACAATCTTGCATAACCTCTCATTTCCTCCTCCTCCTCCTCCTCCTAACGCCTTTCAACCTCTCATTTTTCCTCCGCCATTTACTCTTCAAAATTAATTCTGAGTCAAGGAAGAGAAAAAAAAAGAAAATGAGAAAACTCGTGTCTTTAGAAAACTCGAAGGAAAACTGAGAGAAATTAAGAGGAGGAGGAGGAGGAGGAGGAGGTGAAAAAGTGATTACGAGGAGGAAAAGGAGAACAAGAGAGGAGGAGGAGAAGGAGGAGGAGGAGGGAGAGAAGGAAATGGAAGAAAGTAAAATGTAACAAAAGGAAGAAGAAGGAAGACGAAGAGGAGCATAAGGAGAAAAAACGAGGATGGAGAGAGAAAGAAGGAACTGGAGGGAGGCGAGAAGAAAAGGAAGGAAGAGGAGGAGGAGGAGAAAGGGGTCAGGAAAAACAGTAAAAAGGAGGATAATGAAGAGAAAGAGGAGGAGGAGGAGGAGGCGGCGAAAGGGGTCAGGAAAAGCAGTAAAAATGAGGATAAGAAGAGGAGGAGGAGGAGGAGGAGGAGGAGGCGAAAGGGGTCAGGAAAAGCAGTAAAAATGAGGATAAGGAAGAGAAGGAGGAGGAGGAGGAGGAAGAGGAGGAGGAGGAGGAGGAGGGCTAAGCAAAAATAATAGAATATGTAGTAAAAATATGAGAGAGAGAGAGAGAGAGAGAGAGAGAGAGAGAGAGAGAGAGAGAGAGAGAGAGAGAGAGAGAGAGAGAGAGAGAGAGAGAGAGAGAGAGAGAGAGAGAGAGAGAGAGAGAGAGAGAGAGAGAGAGACAAAACATAGAGATTTGAGCGTGAGTTAAATGGAGGAAGGAGAGAGGGAGAGAAAGAAGAAACGGAGGAAGGAAGGAGAGAAAGGAGGAGAGATTCAGGCAAGGATTTTGTGATTTAGTGAAGTGGAGGAGGGAACGAAGGAGGGAGGGAGAGGGAGGGGGGGGAGAGGGAGAGAGAGAAAAGACGAGTGAGTGAGAGAACAGTGGAGTGGGGAAGGATGAGGATAAGAGAGAGAGAGAGAGAGAGAGAGAGAGAGAGAGAGAGAGAGAGAGAGAGAGAGATAGAGAGAGAGAGAGAGAGAGAGAGAGAGAGAGAGAGAGAGAGAGAGAGAGAGAGAGAGATTTTACACGCCCATCAATACCTTGAATTGAGTCAAGTGTTTGTATGATCTCTCTCTCTCATTTTCACGCTCCTAATTCACAGTCCATTGGTTTTCCTGCCCCGGAGGAGGAGGAGGAGGAGGAGGAGGAGGAGGAGGAGGAGGAGGAGGAGGAATTAAAGGAGAACCAGGGAACAGGAAATAAATAAAGAGAAAGAATGAAAATAATTAAGAGAGAGAGAGAGAGAGAGAGAGAGAGAGAGAGAGAGAGAGAGAGAGAGAGAGAGAGAGAGAGAGAGAGAGAGAGAGAGAGAGAGAGAGAGAGAGAGAGAGAGAGAGAGAGAGAGAGAGAGTAACGAGTCGGTGTGGTTAATTTTCTTTTCATATTTATTAAGCTTTTAGGTCCAGCCCCTCCCCTCCTTCCCTCCCCTCACCCCTCCTTCCTCCTCTCCCTCTATGCCTTCCTCTGTACTGTGTCTTCTTCCCTACCCCAACTCTTCCTTCCTTTCTTCCTTCTTTCCTCCGTACTTTGAACTACTTTCCTCCCTCCCTCTCTCCCTCCCTGGACACATTTTTCCTTGCTTTGAACTCCCCTACCAAACCCCCCTCTCCTCCTCTTCCTCCTCACCCCCCCTTGCTTGGACTTGTGTTTGCCCGGCGCAGGTTAAAACACAGTTGCTTCCTTGTTTGTGTTGCGGCATGGAGCGCGACGAGCCAAATGATGATGATGATGATGATGATAGTAGTAGTAGTAGTAGTAGTTTAAGTAGTAGTAGTTGTAGTAGTAGTAATAGTAGGAGAAGCAGTAAAAGACACAACACACATCACATTGACACAAATCACTGATCACACAAATCACAAATCACAATCACAATCACCCAAATCACACAATCACAAATCACAATCACAATCACCCAAATCACACAATCACAAATCACAATCACAATCACAAAAAAAACAATCACAATCACAATCACAAAAAACACATCAATTCTAAGAAGAAAATCAACAGCAGCAGAAACAATGAATTACTACCACCACCACCAGGAACAACAACAACAACAACAACAACAACAACAACAACAATAACACCACCAACACCACCATCAACAACAATTAACAACAACAGAACCATAACCATTCACACTCACTCACGCACGCACGCACGCCGAAGCCTTACCAACAATAGCAATAACAATAACAATAACAGCGAAAACGATAAAACATCACTCGGACGCAATAACGGCCCGCGACACACACACACACACACACACACACACACACACACACACACACACAAATTAGTCTCACAAACTTCAAAAATATTACTTCATAACGCCGCAGAACCCCGGAAAAGAGAGAGAGAGAGAGAGAGAGAGAGAGAGAGAGAGAGAGAGAGAGAGAGAGAGAGAGAGAGAGAGAGAGAGAGAGAGAGAGAGAGAGAGAGAGAGAGAGAGAGAGAGAGAGAGAGAGAGAGAGAGAGAGAGAGAGAGAGAGAGAGAGAGAGAGAGAGAGAGAGAGAGAGAGAGAGAGAGAGAGAGAGAGAGAGAGAGAGAGAGGGCGTGGCAAAGACTCATAAGCGAATAGATGGAAGGAAAAAATGTGAACTAGAAACATTTCCACAAAGTTTGTCTCTTAACTCTGGAGGAGGAGGAGGAGGAGGAGGAGGAGGAATAAAAAAAGAGTTGTGGTTGACGGCGAGGAGAAACAGGAAGAAGAGAAGGAGGGAATGGATTGCAGAAGAGGAGGGGAGAATATGCAAAGGAGGAAAGGTGAGGAGGGAAGGAGGAGAAGGGAAGGAAGGGATGAGGTCATTGCTCCTCCTTTCTTACCTGGCTGTGATTAAGGTGAAGGGGGGGGAAGGAAGGGAGGAGGGATGGAAGGGGAAAGAAAGAGAGAAGAAGTAGGGGAAGGAAAGAAATTGGAGGAAGGTGAGGGGAGATATATTGATGGAAAGGGAGGTCGAAAAGAAGAGGGATGAAAAAAAGTATAAAAAAATGGTGGAAGAAAAAGAGTGGAGAATAGGGAGAGACAGGAAAGTGAGAGGAAAGGGAAGGGAAGAGGAAGAAACGACGGGGGAGTAAGAGGAGTCAGAGGAAAGGGAAAGAAAGATGTGGAAGACAGGTAAAGGGAGGGGAGGAAAGATTGAATGTAAGAGAAAACGAAGGGACAGTGAAGGGCAGAAAGCTGGATGATATTAGGAAAGGAAGGTGAAGGGAGAAAAATAGAGATGGAGGGGAAGAGAAATGGAAGGTGAAATGAGAGAAAAAGAGATGGAAGGGAAGAGAAAAGGAGGGTGATATGAAAGGAGAAGAGATGGAAGGGGAGAGAAAAGGAGGGTGATATGAGAGAAGAGATGGAAGGGAAGAGGAAAGGATTGTGATATGATAGGAAAAGAGATGGAAGGGAAGAGAAATGGAAGGTGAAATGAAAGAAGAGATGGAAGGGAAAAGGAAAGGAAAGCGAAGGTAGAAAAGGAGAATTAAAAGGAAGAGAGGAGGGAAATGATAGAGGGGAGAAGAGAAGAGGAGTGAGAGGAAGGT